>NC_056523.1:314922483-314937586 GCF_019175285.1 Sceloporus undulatus | reverse complement strand
AATAATAATAATAATAATAATAATAATAATAATAATAATAATAATAATAATGTAAGCTTACTGTTCCAAACTGTTTTTTGTTCATGGATTTGTTTTTCCCATCACACTGTTTGCTCCAACTGAGTGTTGTGAAAGAAAGAGAGAATATTACTGATAATCTTAATTTTAACAATTTGGCTCCTTGGCAAGTTCTTTTATCATGCCATGCGGCTCTCCCGTGGATGGATTTCTGAGAGATTTTGTTTGCCTACTGAGGTATGGTGATAATGAGGAGCTTTCTTGACCATTGTCTGTCTCTCCTCCAGCCCAGTCTAATCTCTACACATCATTCTTATCTACAAAACACTTAATCACAGCCCCACTCCCTTTTTAAAAAGAGTAACTATCACACTATACATATGGGGGAGAGAAAAGGACTTGGTGCCACCCATCAAGCCATTAATCCTTTGCTTTCTCAAAGAGTCGGATGTTTTCAGCATGGTCAGAAAAGAATTTGCCTTCCTAAAAGAAAACATATTGAGAACAACAAAAACAGTCTTCCTCCCTCTTTTTTTTTTTCTATAGATAATCTATTCGTTTTATGGAATGAGACCTTTTCCTCGAGTTCTGAAATGTTTGATCAATCGGAGACCACCCATGTTAATGTGATACAAATGTTATAATCTAATAAAGTCCTTGTGCTTCTTACTGTTCATGACCTCAGTTCTTTTCCACCATACCGTATATTTTAAAAACAAAAACCAGAATAAAATAAATCTGCTGTCAGCACTTTAAAAGATATGGGGGTGAAATGTGCAACCAAACCACATCAATTGCCCTCAAGTATTCACAGAACTCTGTTCCACATACAATGAGTCCCAGATTCTTTCTCCACTGATATCTCTAAGAGACCATTTTTGGCCAATGAAGAGTGATGTGACCCCCTAGATCAGCAGTAGATGGGCAAATGTTGGTCCCAAAGGCTGCATGCTATGCTGTATGGTGAGTTGTGGGCTGGGTGTGCATGCATGTGTATACAGACACAACACATGTGTACATGAGTGCACTTACACACATGTAGATATACATATACTAGAGATAACTGGTAGCTCAACTGGTAGCCCATTCCTCAGAATCCATAAGCCAAGGTTTGTGTGCAGATGCCTATGTGCCTTCAAGTTGTTTGTTGACCCCATGAAGTTCATAGGTTTTTTTTGTTTTTGTTTTTTTTTTTTTTTTTTTGGCATGGAATAGTCAGAGATGGTTTTTCTCATTCCTTCCTGTGAAATATACACTAAAGCACTTGGCATTTGTTGGTAGTTTCCCATCCAAGTATTAACTAAAGCTGACCTTGCTTAGTCTTCAAGATCAGACCTGCATTTCATGTTTCGGGGGCATTTGTCTCTATAGGCCAAGGTACATCTCTGGGATTTCAGAGCTAAGTGCAAAGTGTGATGCCAACAAGTCCATTTGGGATGGTTCCTGACCTTCTTTGGAATCACAGCTGCTCAAGGGCTCTGGATGTAACAGCTCAGCTTCCATGGTGATGAAACATTATGTTTTTGGGACTACAAATCCCAGAATCCCTCAACTAGGGGCATTATCCCACAAGCCCCATTCTTGCAGCAGTCACACTTGACAGAGAAAACAGAATTATACCTGTTTGTGAGAAGCCATTATCATGAACTTTTAGCTCCTAGGTGTGTCTGAAGGGAAGGGGAACTTCAGGGAGCGAGATACCTTTTACTAATGGAGATTTCCTACTTAGAATAAAACATTTTCCTTTAGAAGTGCTTCTCTCTCCCATTCCTTTCATGTGCCTTTTGCTCAGTTTCATCTCCAGGGTCAGGAGGAAAGTCACTGCAGCATCAGAGACAGAAGGTGCAATCCAAACCCCCAAAGTAACTTCCTACTGAGCTACTTAGGGGAAAGAGGGGGTTGAAGCAATAGGTGGTGGCAAGTCAGTTTATTTAGGTGGTCTCAAAGGGTCCCATCCAGCTCAAGCAGAAGCAGGAGGGGATCCCAAAACCCCTTACAGGTTCTTTCTGGAAAGTTTGAAAAACAGAGGTGGAAAAAGTGTGTGAATGCCCCAAGAGTTAGCTTATTAGCAGGGGCAGCTCATACACTGAGCTGTATGTTATATAAACACAGCCAAGTTATTTCCCCTCTAATTAATGCAGTATGTAGTTAAGCTTTTTTTTTTCTTTTCTTAAATGGAGCAGTGGCACGTAGCAACAGAAATAAAGATATCTGTTTTTAATTAGTTTTCCACTAAAGGAGCCTGATTTTTTTATTTGTTTATTCACTCATTCGTTTATTTGGCAGAAGTGTTTGTAATAAAATGTGCTGAGAAGGGAATATTCATCACCTTCTGAACCTGATTGTAAGGAGGAAAAATGTTACTCTTGCACCTCTTGATGTGATTAGATCAACAGGTTTGAGAAGGTGTCGCATGTTCTGAGCTGGAAGCCTGGAAGTGTGAAAAGCTCGATGTGTGTATGTTGAAAACTAGTAAATGTTATTGGGAGAACATGCAAAAGTATTTTAGACACATGCAAAAGAGTTCTGAGCAATATGGTTCCAAATAAACAGTTTCTTTTCATTACCCTACTTGATTTAAGGTGAGATAAGGTGAGATTTCCCCAGCATTTGTTACGTCTAAGCATAGGGCACAGTGCAATACACAACAGAACAATACAAAGATTAACATGTAAATAGCTTCCTCTCAACCAACAGTATATATACCCCACTCTTGTCCTTGCCAGCATTCTCTGAAAATGCCAGCCACAGCTGCTGGTGAAACATCAGGAATAAACTCTTCTGTAATGCACTCTACATGGGACTACCTTTGTGTCAAGTTCGGAAACTTCAATTGGTACAGAATATGGCAGCCAGGCTGGTTACTGGCACACTTAGATCTGCCCACATCACACCAGGTTTAAAATCCCTTCACTAGCTGCCTATTAGTTTCCGGGCAAGATACAAAGTGTTGGTTTTAACCTTTAAAGTCCAGACTTCTTACGGAAATGCCTTCTCCCATATCATCCTCCCCGCACTCTTCATTCCATTGTGAAGAATCTGCTTCAACCAAAGAGGACCAGACTTTCTGCAGTGACCCAGCAATCCTTTACAGCAGCCGTTCCTAGACTCTGGAATGACCTGCTGAATGAGATCCGTCAGATTACCACCTTGGAAACCTTTAAGAAGGTGATTAAGATGGATCTCTTTCAGCAGGCCTTTCCAGACTAGAACATCCTTGTTGACCTGCCTCCCTGTTCCCTCTTTTTTTTTTTCCTCCCATTATCCTCCATCTTTATCTTTTACTCTACCTGGACTCCTCTTGAAAAAAATATATTTCATTTTAATTTTTATTGTACACTATTTTTTTAAAACTTTTCTTCTTGGTTTTATCTCTTTTTAGTGCTTAATTATGTTTTTATGACGGGGGAGGGAAGGGGATCTTAGAATTTTTAATACATTTCTCTTTTAATTGTACCTTGTTTTACTGCTGTAATCTGCTTGGATTCCTCGAGATTAAGCGGAATACAAATAAATATTAATATTGTTATTATTGTTGTTGTTGTTGTTGTTATTATTATTATTATTAGAACACAGCCTCATAGCCTGAAAAACCTACAAAAAAATCTATGGATGCCGGCCGTGAAAGCCTTCGACCTCACATTGGACACAGTGGTATTCACATTATAAGGCAGTTTCCTGTGATCCTATCACAATAAAGAGAAGAATTGAAACTCCTCACACCATTAGTAGGCAAGACCAATGCACATCAGTCCTTCAAAAATGTGGCTCCCCTGCCTGAAATTGCCAGCTTCCCATTTGTCTTCCACGGGGTTTGGCCATTACATACACAAATTGTGCAGCAGCATCACCAGCTTCCCACACAGTTATGGAGTAAAAAAGGGTGGCTAAGCAAACCTGTTCCCTTTCTCATTGTGGATATGAAGAAAAGGGGAAAGAAACTGAGGCCCAACTATAACTACAATTCGGGATTGGGGCAATGGTGAGGTAGGCTTAATTGAGGTAATTATTCCTTTTAATCATGGTAATGATGCAGTGGGGACTTAAATTACTTGGGATATAATAGGGGAATTAGGCCAGGTTTATGGACATGCCAAATAATTAGATTGGTGACTCTCAGGTGCTTCATCTACTCCACAACCTAGTTTCATATTTGTTATTATTATGTGCCTTCAGGTTGACTATGACTTATAGTGGCTCAAGTGTTTTCTTTGCAAGATTTATTCAGAGCAGGTTTGCCACTGTCTTCCTCTAAGATCTGACAGAGTGTAACTTGCCCAGCGTTATCTAGCGGGTTTCCACAGCTGCGGGGGATTTGAATATTGGTCACCTGGATTCTTAGTCCAACACCCAAACCACTATGCCATACTGGCTTCTTGTTTCTTACACATGTTACCAATAAAGCAGTGTGCAGAGTTTTAGTCAAAAAGATCATAACCTCTAACATTTCACAGATGAAAAATGGGACACGTGGCAAGAGTGTGGTTAAGATGGAAAAAGTTGGATGAGGATGAACAGGCGAGTTGGAGAGGATGCAGCAGTTTGCTTTTGCTTGAGCCTACTGGAAAAGGCAAGATTCTTCCACCTCTTCTCTTCCTCCAGGTTAATTGGGTGGAAACTAATTTCACACTTTAAACTCAGTTTGCAGCAACTGAAGTAAACAGAAGAGAAAGAAGGAAAGTGGGAGGATGAGAGAGAAACTGGGACATTTTAAAAGAAGCTGAAAAAGTGGGATGGCAGAGAATTAAATAGGAGTTTCCCTGCCAGATTGCAGCGTATGAAAGACCAGTATTCAACTCCTTCAGAGCATGCATTATCAGAGGCTTTTTCTAAAATCTAGAACTCCCACAATCTTTAAGACAACATGGCTAATGGGAAAGGGCCACACTGGTTTAAAGATTCTGGGAATTGTAGCCCAAAAAGGAAACTCTTTGGAGTTCTGGTCCCCGTCCCCCCCCCTCACTGTTTTCCATATAAATACACCCAGTCCCAGAACACCTTTAGCCCAAAGAAAAAGAGGTCCCAGGAGATCAAGGCATCATTTGTAGTTTGAGCCACAGCACTCCTTATGACAGCACAACATTATGTCCTGATGTCAATTTGGCAGGCCAAGCAGCACAGGAATTTCATACTGAAGCCAATAGCTGATTAAAGCATTCAGTGTGGGCAAGGAGAAGAAAGCACGGGCAGCTTATCATGAGAACTAGCCTCTGGCCTCTCTGTTTAAGAGCCATTCACCCATCCTATTTTTCCACAAACAGCAGCTGCTCCCGGATGGACCTCTAATGTAACCTCCCTGTGGCGAAAATCCTTCTCTCTCTTTCTCTCTTTTCCTCTGAGATGGAAATATAAGTAATATAACAACCTTCTAGTGACATTTACCAGCTGAAACCAAGGAAGGGGCTCTCTCAGGACAGCTAACATCTGGTCTCTGACTCACCAGTTGCCCTCAATGGATGTTTTTGAAATACCTGAAGTTGGCCAGCAAAGTTAAATACAAAACTATATTCTGAAGGGATGCTGGGTGTACAGTTCACAATCCAAGGAGAGAACACTTTTCATCACACCAATTGCTTTTCCTTCTTACATTATGACATTAGGTGAGTTCTCTCCTCTTTCCCCCCACCTTTCAGTTTTGGTATAACTTAAAGCAAGAAGCCCAGGCAGGTGGGGGCAGAAAAGTGGGAAAGTGTGCAGAATAAAGAACAATGAACATGCCAGTCCCACCTAGCTAAACCAGACCCATTTGTACATTTGTGAAATTTAAAGAGGGAAAGAAATTCTCGGAAAAGGTCAAGAGTATTCATTAAAGCAGCCTCCTGGAAAGTGTAGCATATGCCAGGGAGTCTTATGTGGCTGGTAACCTAAGGCAAAATGGACCTTGGCAAGAGAAAGAGACCGTTAATGTTCTTCCTCTTCCACTTTACCCTCTTGAAGCAATGACTCCAGGACAAAATGTTTAGAAGTTTGAAACTTTCACAGGCAGAGGTAAAGGACATTAGTGTGGATGATGAGTGCCCTGGCACAATAAATATTAGACACAATATAGACCATCCAGGGTGAAACAAATGAAGATAACAGAGTGTGATCTCCAATATTTATATCTCTCTATGTTCTGTGCTAGAGGACTGCGCATAGTGGGATGGGAGTGAACATTTATTTGTTGAAAACATATCCAGGGGTAACTGTGTTGACCATAAAGTAAAGTCCCTATTGGGACAACCAAAATCATATATATATATATATATATATATGGATTTTGGATGTTATTATACTACACTTATTTGTTATTTATAAAATATATATTCTACCTACCTCCAATGAGCTCAAGCAGCATCCATGGCTGTTTTCCTACCAATGTTATCCTCACAACAATCCTGTGAGGTAGGTCAGGCTCATAGAGATTAGCCCAAGGCCATCTAGTGAGTTCCATGGCTCAGGGGGGGGGACTAGTACCTAGATCTCCCTAGTCCCAATCCAACACTAACCTCTAAATTATGCTAACTCTAATTTTTCTGAGGCTGAGAGAGTGTGAACTGCCCAAGGTCACCCAGTGGGTTTTCATGGCTGAGCTGGGCTTCGGACCCTGGTCTACAGAGTTTATAGTCCAATGCTCAAACCACTATGTCTTGCTTAAAAAGACAATTAAATGTGCAAACAATATATATCTATGCAGAAGTAAGCACTATTGAGTTTGGTGGGGCTTTTACCTCTGGGTAGGTGGCTATAGGGTGGGTTACAGCCTGAAAGAACAAGAGACTGGAGCTTCTTTATCTACTGAAAGAGCAGAAACACTTACAAACAAAGACAGGGGTCTCTGTGCATATCAGAGCCAGAACTATGTATTTTCAGAGACTAGGTCAATGAGTCACTCTGTTTTATACATCTATATGGAAGGCTCTTAAAATGTTAATCAAATTGTTAATGCCTTTATTCATTGGCTCAGCGTGATGAAAGGAGTTTTCAGAATAGCTTCCCACTAAATAATTTGACAGAACAATGTGTGCACATTTTACTTTTTATTTCCACTTCTACAAGGGCTAAAGACTTGCAGTTTGAGCCCAGCTAAGGATCTAAATAAGCATTAGGTGCTATATCTAAATTCCAGGTAAAACCATATGGCATATGGCAGTGCTAGGAACATCGATTTCCTAATGAACCCACTACCAACAACAACAATATACTGCTCACAGAATTTTCCATACATCTTCTAAAAGTAAGCTTCTAATGCATTAAACTGTTTGCATCATCAATACATAGGACAGTCAAATTGAAAACTGGAGCGTGCTTCTGTTCTATAATAGTTGTATAGAAGAGGGAATTGTTTGCCATACAAGCAGTGCTTGCTGCAATTCCTTCTTCTGCCCAACCATTAATGGTACAGGACTCCTCTCCAATTTCCACTCTGGCAACCCTATATGTATATCACTCGTATCAGAGATTATTTGTACAGTCAGAAGGAAAGCATGACACAACTTGCATGATTTATAATTAAATGCCTGGAAAAGGAAACAGGAAATCTTGTAATCTTGTTGTCATTCTCAATTGCAACTCATAGACAGGCAAACATCTCCGTCAAGAGTAACGTTCATGTTAATGATTACAGAGAGAACTTTTGGAGGTGGAAGAAATTCTTATTTGAAATGCAAATTCTCTTTGTATGAAAGTACAATAATTTAATAGATTTGCAAATTAGAAATATTGTAGAAGTGATGGTTTTATTGCTAGCATTGTAATAAACTTAAAATAATATCGTAGAAAAATCCAGGTTTTGTTATATCTATTTATCTTACAAAACCTTCAGCACAGAAACTTAAATTCATTTTCCTCTCTTTTATGCATAAAACATAATCTAAATGATCTCCATAAAATGAGCCAATATTCATAACCTGGCAACCAATATTGGATTTTATAGAATATTTCTATATGGCTAACGTTTATGGGCATCTGGTGTAGAATATGAATATGGTGTCTTAAGAATCATAGTTTTCTTTTGCTTTTTTCTTAAATGCACATTCTTAGCTTTCAGGTTTCCATGTTAAGCAAATACAGAAGGATTACTAGAGGTGTAGTGAAAGTTACAGTATATACGTCCTTGTAGCTTTGGCTAACAAGTTCTAACACAGCTCAGTTCTAGTTCAGGAGATTAAATGGAGGGCCTGTTCAACCATTTTGCAGAAAAAGGCACCTGAATAAAGGGAAGCAGTGGCATCACTAGGGTTGGTGCTACCTAATGTGGTAATTCAGGGTAATTCATTTTGTCACACATACCCCTGGACCTCCTCTTTCTACTCACCTGCCCCCAATGGAGGCAGCAGCTAGCTCCGACAGCCATGCTGCAATCTTTCAATTCAGTTGATTTGAACTGAATTTCCACACCAACAGCCAAGATATAACAGCCAAGGAGTGGCATCATGCTGGTGTTTTTTTCTCTTTTTCTGCCCACAAAAGGTCTTGATGGTGGATGAATGGGAGTGAGGAATTTAGTCATATTGGCTTTCAGGGAGAATTTTGGCTTGATCTGTTCTAGGACCCATTTGTCTTTTAAACTGTCCTTGGTATCCTCAGCACTCTTTTCCAGCACCACATCTGAAATGAATTAATTTTCTTCCTATCTGCTTTCTTTACTGTCCAGTGCTCACAGCCATACATGTTAATAGGGAATACAGTGGCTTGAACGATTCTATCTTTAGTGTTCAGCTGTATATCTTTACACTTTGGGATTTTGTCTAGTACAGTGGACCCTTGTCATACTCTGGGGTTTGGTTCCAAGATCCCCGTGTATAACAAAATCCGTGTATGCTCAAGTCCCATTAAATACAATGACATAGTAAAATGGTGTCCCTTACTAAAAAAATGGAAAATCAAGGTTTGATATTTGAAATTTTTACTTTTTTTTTTAACATTTTCAAACCATGGATGCTTGAATCCGCGTATAAAAAAATCTGTGTATGAGAAGGGCCGACTGTACTTTCATAGTTGCCCTTCTCATTCCTAACCTCCTCCTGATTTCTTGACTGCTGTCTCCATTGTGATCAGTGTTTGATCCAAGGTATGGGGAATCTTTAACTATACTTCTTATACATGGATTTTTTATACATGGATTCCAACATCCACGGTTTTAACATGTTCAAAACAAGTATAAATTTCAATTATCAAACCTTGATTTTCCATTTTGCTATGTCATTATATATAATGTGACTTGAACATTCATGGATTTTGTTATCTATGGGGGATCTTGGAACCAAACAAAAAAGTTTTGAACCTTCTAAAGACCACATGAAAACTTCTTCAAAATATGAATCCAGGCATGATTTATTTATTTATTTTATCAGCCTCCACTTTTCTTATGATTTCCATTTTGGTGGTGGCCAATCCTATATATTTATGCCATTTAAAAAAATATGCTGGAGGTTACTGGTGAAGTAGGGTAATCCACTTTCCTTTTCCCATTTTGCCCTTAATGCCTGCTCAGTTTTGGTGGCAGCTGGTATTAGTATGGATTTTATCACACCTGAGGAATTTCTCTTAATTTTGAATGAAAAGAAAGTGGGGCCAGAACACATTTACGTGAATTGGCTAGTTCAGCGAATTTACGTGAATGCGAATTGCTTTCAAACTGACTTCCCATTGCCCGAAAATAGCATGCCATTGCCCGAATTTGTGTGTGGTAGTCTATCACGCAATAACCTGAAACCCCATGATTGTACTCGGACTGACTTCCCATTGCCCCAAATTGTGTGTGGTAGTCTATCATGCAATAATGTGAAACCCCATGATTGCGTACGGATTGTCATTGGATTATACTTCCAATTGCCCTTGTCTGATAAACTCCCATGTCTTGTGAAGACAGACATGTACAACTACAGGAGGATTAGCTAGAGTAGCATCCCATTTTTCCCCAGCTCAATCTTTATTGCATTTTTACTGCAGAAATGCTGCTGCAACACACCAAAATCAGCATTTCAAGCACTCCTCCACCATCCTCCCAGTGACATGCTGCTAAAAAAAATACTTTCCAGCTACATAGAGGGCAAGGAGGAAAATGAGGAGTGGACTGGTATAAAAAGTGTTTTTAAAAGGCAGCTTCTTTTTAAAAAGGTGGTCTCAGGGGCATATGATGTGGTGGTCATGCCTTCTGGCACCTTCCTTTTGGACAGATGTTACAATTTATATTCATTATGTTTTAGAAGTCTTTAGCATTCAGAAACATTAATGCACTGCTCAACTACATTCTAGTAGCATGGAGTCTAACAGAGGAACTAGAAAAGGTTATTCTCCAGGACTTTATAATTATGAAAGAGACTTATTCTTCTGGAATGGTAAACATTTACTGTCTATACAATTCCAATTATAAACTTTTTGGACAACATATGATAATGATGCATCACTTAAGAATTAACGTATATGCTTTATTCATTATTGTGTGGTATGCATTATTGTAGCTCAATGATGGAGCATGTACTTGGTATGCAGAGAGTTCAAGGTTCAATCCTGACATCTCCAGATAGGGCTGCCTGGGACCCCAAAGGCCTACTGCCAATCAGTGTTGACTGTACTAAGCTACAGACCAAAGAAGTGACTCAATATACGGCTCCAATATGACAACAAGAGGTTTTGATGTGTAAATGAGTTTATTTGACAGGAAGGATCTGTGATAACATTATCACAAGCTAGCTTTGTTCCTTCTTGTTTGTTCTCCATTTTTCCTCCCTCCCCCTTTCCTTTTTGTTATATCTGTGATACAGACAGACAGATAGACAGAATGACCCACTGCTGAGAAGCCATTTCCTTCAGACCCTACCTTTCTTGGATTGTCACCTGGGTGCTTCCATTTTGTTCACTGCCAAAGACATAAGCTACCTATTGAGGGTCCACAGCAATGGTAGAAGGGACAAGGATTTATTTTGCCATTTTCCTCTTCTTAAGTTTCCTAACTGCTGCCCTAGCAGATGACACTAAATTCTCAAGTCTTCCACCAAGAAGTCCTCCTTTCAAAGCAGCCTAGAGTTTCCAGCTCCTCACCACTGAATATGGACTCTAAGAGTGGCCAGGAATACTGTCAGTCATGATGGACCAATGAAAAAGCTAGTCTGTGACTCTTGAAGATGGGTTTAAATTATTTTAAATGTAATAAAAACCATCCAACAGGCAAGCATGGATTATCTTGATTGTTCCTTCATTCTGGGGTTCCAAATTCAACTTCATGCATTGCATGTACTCCAATAGTACACATGCTCAGTGAAGAGACAAGATTCAACCCTTACTCATCACTTCCCATTTTAAGACACTGCTAGACCTTGAATTTTAATACAGCCTTGTTTATAATGATTTGTGTTCTACTGTGCTATTTTCTTACTGTTCTTGAAGATTATCTGAAAGAATTCTGTGAATCCACCATTTATAAATCACCATCCTAAAGTAGCACTCAGTCTGACAATGAAAATGGACCTGGGGGTTGGTTGTTGTTTTTTTTGGGGGGGGGGGACTGCACATGGAAAAAAAGCCATGCAGATTCTCACTGGACAGATCTGTTTATGTGATTTCTCTTTTTAATATTTCCGTACTCTCCTCTGGCATCATATGCCTGTTATCTCTCTTTCTCTCTCCCTCAGTTCCTACTTCACACTTTTGATAAGCCTTCTGGTCCCACACCAGATGCATTGTGAATCTTCTCCTTCTATGTATCCTGCATATGTTTCATTAAAAGTGTTTGTTTCTTTGATCAGCTTGAAGTTCTAGTGTGTTTGTACTGGGGAGGAGGGGGAGAGAATTATGTTTTCAGCTTCTGCTTGGCAGTACATGCTCTTCAGTTGAATAGCAGTACTTCAGTACACACAGTCGCTCAAAGGTCTTAACTTTTTTTTCCTCCCCAATTCATGTGCCTCTCCTTCCAGCGATGGCTACGATTTGCACTGGCACCCAAAGATAGAAAACAGCCTTTTGATTTGTTACACTGTGGAAATGAACATGAAAGAACATGGTGGGAGGTGCCAAATGGGAAAAGCAGAAAATGGAATGTATTTTCACTAAGGGTTGCTTAGCAATAGGTGGCACAGGAATGCTGACATTTTGCAAGAAGAAGGGACCTCATCCTTTCCACATTTGCACTGGCAAGTGAAAACAGGCCTTTTAACAAAAAGGAACCTAGGTTGGCAGTGGAAGGAACAGACCATGGTAACAGTTGGGTTTTTGGCTACTTTCTCTCTTGGCTGCCATGTTCTTACTTTAAATGATAAAGAAATGGGGACTCATCTTTATTTTTCTCCTCTTTTTTTAAAAAAGAGAGATTTGGTTCCTGTTAGACAGTTTGGACAAGGCCCTTGAAATATTAGACACGAAGGAAACCTTTGACTCCTTAATATGACTAGACAGAATCTCCCATCTTCCTGAAGGCCTGAAATTCTCCATCCCTCAGTTTAATGGCAAGCAAACCTTGAGAAAGCCAGCCAGCCAGCCAGCCAGCCAGCCAGCCAGCATCTAGACTTTTACTAGCCACAGGGATACCATGGGCAATGGAGCTAAAGCCATTGTTAGGTCCATTGTTTCCAGTGTAGGTCATTCACCAAAACAACCAAAGTCATTGCCCATCCCATAAATGATATATAATATAATATAATATAATATAATATAATATAATATATATCCCGCCTCTCCCTTCTGGGATCTAGGTGGGTAACAACAGTCCAATAAAACAGATATACAGACCATAATAAAATGTCCCTAATTCCTTTAACCCTCCCTCCTTCTGTTAAAAATACACATAAACATCAAGATACAATACAATATCCCCAGTACAGTGTACTTAGTTAAAAATGTTAATAAACAGGCCTGAAGCCAGAATTAAACTGATCTAGGTAATCAAGATCAAATGGAAACCTATAACCAAATGCTATAGGGATCTAATTTGCCTCTTCTTAATTTTATGGGAGTGTTTTTTTTTTAAACTGATTTGTATATTGCACAAAGAAGTCTTAGTTGCTGGGCAGCTGAGAAAGTGAAGAAGAATGTGGGCTAGACAAGGCAAGTGTTACATGGATTTGTAATTGGTTGACTGGCCGAAGCCAAAGGGTGCTCAACAATGGCTCCTTTTCATCCTGGAGAGAAGTGACCAGTGGGGTCCCACAGGGCTCTGTCCTGGGGCCAGTGCTATTAAATATCTTTATCAATGACTTGGATGACAGAATTGGGGGCATACTCATCAAATTTGCAGATGACACCAAATTAGGGGGAGTAGCTAATACCCCAGAGGACAGGATCAAGATTCAAAATGATCTGAATAGACTAGAAAGCTGGGCCAAAGCTAACAAAATGAAATTCAACACGGAGAAATGTAAGGTACTGCAATTAGGACGGAAAAAATGAAATGCACAGATATAGGATGGGCCACACCTGGCTGAACGAAACTACATGTGAAAGGGATCTTGGAGTCCAAGTAGACCACAAGTTGAACATGAGTCAACAATCAGACGCGACAGCTGAAAAGGCCAATGCAATTTTAGGCTGCATTAATAAAAATATTGTCTATATCAAGGGAAGTAATAGTGCCACTATATTCTGCTTTGGTCAGGCCCCACCTGGAATACTGTGTCCAGTTCTGGGCACCACAATTAAAAAAGGACATTGAGAAACTGGAGCGTGTCCAGAAGAGGGTGACTAAAATAGTGAAGGGTCTGGAAACCATGTCCTATGAGGAACAACTTAGGGAGCTGGGGATGTTTAGCCTGGAGAAAAGAAGGTTAAGAGGTGATATGATAGCCCGGTTTAAATATTTGAAAGGATGTCATATTGAGGAGGAAGCAAGCTTGTTTTCTGCTGCTCCAGAGAACAGGACCCATAACAATGGATGCAAGCTACAACAAAAGAGATTCCACCTCAACATTAGGAGGAACTTCCTGACAGTAAGAGCTGTCTGACAGTGTAATACACTCCCTTGGAGTGTAGTGGAATCTACCTCCTTGGAGGTCTTTAAACAGAGGCTGGATGGCCATCTGTCGGGGATGCTTTGATTTGGATTTCCTGCATGGCAGGCGGGTTGGACTGGATGGCCCTTGCGGTCTCTTCCAACTCTGTGATTCTATGATTCTAAGAAAGTATGACTAAATACATAATGTATTCAGAGAGGACATTGGCCTCTTGTTCTGAAATTAACTAAGAAGTTACATTTACACTGCAAAGGAAAGAAGCTATTGTTGTTAAGTTATAACTATAGGGTAGCTCAGCTCAATTTTAGCTGGAAAAGGAATTTATTACAAACAAATTGTTATTTGTAATTAGTTGCTTCCAGTCTCTCAGTGCTCTCTGGTAGATATGGTAGAATTGACAACCCCTACCTCCCAAGTTTTATAGGTCTCAGTGATGCACTCCTCTCCACATATCAGGAGAGGATCAAGTACCTGTTTGCCTTGATTCTCTCTTTGAAGAGGGATCTGCCTTCTCTGATTTGAGCTTTATTGTGACTTATGGTAGTGGAGTGCATATTCTACGTATATCCAATTTTTTAAAAAAGTAATTCCTCTTTCACTAAGGTTTTTAGTCATTCATAAGAAACCAGAGGCAACTGCAGTGACCAGGCAGACATTCCACCCATGTTCAGAGGAATGCAAGAACAAGAGGCTGCATTTTAGCACACCGTTGTGCACTCTCTCTGATAGAGCCATTATTGCAACAGAGGAGGGCTGCCTGGAGTGACACATTGCCACGTGGGTGAGCATCAAAGTGCTCAAATCCTCCCTCAATCCAGGGTGCTGGAAAGGTATTGAATGATGACTTCATTCTGGATAGTTTATCATCATGGCATTACAACAGGAGGAAACAGATGCTCTGTGTGGAGCACGCTGTCATGGAAGTTGTGGAATGATTTGCATTTGATGGATGGAGCAGCACTCTGGAAGGAATTGCATATGAGTAAACTTAAGACATTGTTGAAAATATAGGACTATTGGTCTCTCAGCATGGGATAGAACAGAGGACGATCTATCCCCACATTTGAACAGCTCTGGAAAAGATTCATTCAGCTCTGAATAGGCTCATACAACTGTTAGGGATGATGGGAGTTGCAGCTCTTCTCCTGACTTTCACTCTC
>NC_056523.1:314834302-314917807 GCF_019175285.1 Sceloporus undulatus | reverse complement strand
CAGCCCACACATCCAGGCAGCTTGAAAAGCACTGCTGTAGGCCCTGTAGTCCAACCACCGCCATGCATGCTGGAAAATCTAGTACTGGAGGTACTTGGAGGACCACTTCTACTAAAATGTCTAGCAAGGGGAAAACTTACCATTATTATTATTATTATATTATTATTATTATTATTATTATTATTATTATTATTAACCTTTTATTATAAGCGCTGTAAATTCTACACAGCACTGTACATACAATCTTTTTAATTAGACGGTTCCCTGCCCTCAGGCTTACATCTAAAAAGACACAACACAAAGGAAGGGAGTGGTGGAGGGTTTTTCCCCTCATGTGCTAAAGACCAACACCATACTTATGCCCACTGGCTTCAACTGTCCCACCCTCTCTCAGGCATGTTTGGTGGGAACAAGACAGAGAGCCTTCTTGGTGGCTGCTCCCAGGCTCTGGAACTCCCTCCCTAGAGAGGCCAGGCTAGCTCCATCCCTTATTTCATTTTGGCAGCAGATAAGAACATTTTTATGCTACCAGGTTTTCTTACACTGACATGTGTACTGTATAAGGTTGTATAGGAGTTTTATAAAAATGTTTTAAATTTAAATTTTTAATATGAAATGTTTTTTAACTTTTTAAAATGGTTTAATTGTTCTAAACTTTGTATTTTCAATGCTTTGTTTTGTTTTAACTTGGACTACTTTAAATTTTGTTAGCCACCTTCAGTGGCTAATAGGATATAAATAAATATTTCCCAGAAACTCACCATGGGATGGCAGTCAATGGCTTGCGGACTAGCACTGGTCCACAAACCATCACTTTGGATAGCACTGGTCTACAAGACCCACCCAGGCCAATGATTCTAGGAAATGAAATGGAACTGGTTAATCCTTCCCTGAAATATAAGAATAGGATTAGTCTTTATGCAGTTGATATATTCTACTGTCCCATATTCAAGCCTAGAAATTGGCAAACAAGATATTCAAAAGTCGGATATAAGCTTATCTTGTCTGATTGAGCTGAGGGGAAGGTAAATCTGGGTACACTATTTGATTTCTGTGATCTTAGCAATAGTGCAACAAGGAATTTTAGTATTTAGTAGTAGCCAGAAGTCAAGGACTATTTTTAACATTATTGACATAGGAAAGCACAATGGAAAAATACATAAAGTGTAAAGTCAGGGTTGCAGTTGAACTTTAAAAAGACAAAAAATAATGATCACTGACTATATAACTGTTAACAAAGACATTGAAATAGTTAAACATTTCCTATTAGTCAGTAATAAAAATGGAGACTTGGAAAGCCATGAAGAAACTAGGTAAGATCCTCAAGACATATTAGTAAATACCAAAATCAGAATCCAGGACATAGTATTTCTGATTTCTATGTATAACAGTGAAAGCTGGACAGTGAAGAAGCAAACAGGAAGAAAATCAACTAGTGAGAAACATCATGCTGGAGTCAAGGTCCTCAAGCCTGAACTCTCCTTAGAAACCAAGGCGCATTACAGAACGCCAGCACCGCTGGTTGCTGCATCCGGGAACCACAGCGGACAAACCGCACAATTCCCGGATGCAGCAAAAAGAAGCCGCAAAAAGCGGCTTCTTTTTGCACCCCGAAAGTGGTGCCGCAAGTCGCTAGTCGTGCACTCGTGGCATCACTTCTGCCACACGACATGCGGGCACTAGACGTCCGTGACATCAAGATGGTGGCGCCCGTGTAGAATGGGCGCCACCATTTTGTACGCGACGAGCGCATACTAGGGTTAGGCGCGTCCGTAAAGGACGCTCTTTCCTAACCCTAGTACGCGCTTGGCGCATACTTTACGCCCGTTTGTAACGGGCCCAAGATGACTAAACAGTGACTGATCATAAGGTCACATAATTAATTTTTAAATATGATAATACTTGTCAAAGTGGGGGGCAGCAGGAAAAGAGCTAGCACTACAGGTGCATTGATTTAACCAAGGAAACCAAAGCCTTGAATATACAAGACTTGAGCTTGTTTGGAGGTTCTAGCAGGGGAGCGCAGCTATCATATAACCTTGACCGAAGAACGGTACCGGTCGTCCTCTTCCACCGAGCGCGCAGCTTCGGGAGGGATGCACATGGAGCGGTGAGGGAGGAAGGGGACACCCGCCTAGCCAGCCAGATCAGCCGAATCAACCCTGGCGATCAATGGGGTGACAGATGTCTCAGCCAGATCGCCCTCTGCAAATTGAATATGTTTATGTGAACTATCTCCAGATACTCTCCAACATATTATATTTCTTTGCCCGCTGTATCAAAAACCGAGAGCGAAATTAATAAAGAAACTATTGGAATTGAACTACTGTTTAACAGATATAACTCTAGTACATTTATTGGAGGATTGTAATGTACAGATTACACGATTGATGGCCAATTTTCTAATGGAGGCAACAAAAATCTGGCACAAATTAAATAATGGTTAGAGTTTAGTGTTAGATGATTTTAAGGACGATAAAAATTTTAAATTTTTAAAGTATTTATGTAACTATTTTAGTTTAATTTTGTATTGTATTGTTTGTTGTATATTGTCTATTGAGATGCCTAATAAAGGTTGATGGATGGATGGATACAAGACTTGAGCAGGGCAGTTGATGAACAAGGATCCTGGAGGTCTCTCATTCATAGGGTTGCCATAAGTCAAAATTCCTCCCTGGCTGGATGTCTACCCCTATGACCATTCTACAAAAAGGGTATCCTCCTGAGAGTCCTCCAGAGGACAAGGAGAGTGGCATCATCTTCCCCATAGATGGCTGCAGGAACTGAACTCACTGATTATATATCTGTCCCTCATCCTCCCTTGGAAACTGAATATTTATGTAGAGGGGGTCTAGTGAGAAATTAGGTAGGCAAAGTGTACAAGATGGGTAGATGAGTCTTATCTCTCTGTGTGCGTGTTTATGTTTGCCTTCATGTAATTTCTGACTTATGATGACCCTAAAAAAACCTATCACAGGGTTTTCTTGGGAAGTTTCTTCAGAAGTGGTTTGCCATTGTCATTCTCTGAGACAGAGATTGTGACATGCCCAAGATTACCCAGTGAGTTTTCATGACTGAGTTAGAATTCATACCCTGATCTCCAGAATTATAGTCTGATGCTCAAACCTCTCCACCACACTGGCTCTTTCTGAGACTTAACTAAACATGGCTAAACTTTATGATCTACAATCAAACACAGGTGAATGACAATTTAATTGCTAACAATGAATTCTTAGTGGAAGAAGCAAACTATTTATGAACATATACATATATGTCAAGAACACTCAAGTCATGGAAAAATATGCCATAAATAATCAATCCATATATCGAATTACACTGTGACAATTAATCCATACATTAATTACATGGAAAGGCCTCCAAAACCAGACAGAGAGGACAATGAAAATGCCAGCAATGATAATAGCTTCAAAAATACATTTAGAAATCTTGTTCACAGATACTTTGGGTGGTATACATCCAATTGTAGAGATGAGACTCCAGCAGAAAGCTTTGTAGAAGTAATACCACAGTCACAGGCACTTTGCAGAAATAAATTCAAGGGTAAAGATCCCAGCAGAAGAGCAAAGACAGAACATCAGCAGTCAGAATTATGGAAGATGCCAGGAATTATTCTTTCAGTTGCTTTCCATTTCACCATTAAAAGCTTCCTTAGCTATACATCAAGTCCCTTAAACAGGTTTTCTACAATTAAATTAAATTGTCATTCACTTATGTTTGGTTATATATTATAGGTTTTTAGAGGCTAGCTGTGATTCTTTCACAGTTCCTAAACTTTCTGATCCACTGGTATGATACTTCCAGTGGCCTCAAACAGGCTGCTGGAAATAGGATAAATGGTCAGTGTTGTACTAAATATTTCTCATTTATTTATAATAATAGGTTTTTCATTTATTCTGAATTTAGTTTGTTCAACAGTGTTAATCAGATACAGAAAGCATGAATTTTTGAGAAAACAGCAACCCACAAGCCTCTAAGAGATCTGACTGCTGACTCTTGCCATTGATGAGGTTTATTCAGGTGGTTTTGTTTTGAATATTTTAATGGCAAGTTGCTTCCTTGGCCTAATATGCCATGTAGAAGTACATTTAAAAAAACAAATAGATAAAATAAAATGTTGGAGTCTGTTTAGCAGCCAAGTATACAGTTTTGAAACCCCAGGGGCAAAGAATCCAAAATTACCACTTTGCTTTAACAAGGGAAACTAAAACAACATGCAGGTAATGAAAGGTCTGGGGCCATGATCCTGCTGGAATATTGCCATAGATGGTGTTGCCATATTCAGCAATGCAACAGAAGGGGTAAAAGGGCCAGGGGTGTTGTAACATTGTGGGATAGGGAAAGATGCCAACAAAATCCACCATTGTCAATAGAAAAAGATAACCTGCTAGTTCTAGAGCTGCTTAGGAGCCATCAAGCAGATCTTACAAGGGATGCAAATATTTGAATATTTTGTCCTCACAAGTAAAGACAAATCATTTCCACAGTTTTTTCCCCTGCTTTGGAAAAATAAATGAATATTCTGCACAGTTGTTGATCTGGTATTTAAACAGCCTGAAGTACTGGGGGCAATTATTCTATGCAGAAATACACATGGGGTTATGTGAGAGAACTGTAGGGTTTTGCACAAAGAATCCACAAGTTCCAGAGAGCCAGTTGTATTTGTTTAATGCAAAGATGCTGTGGTTTTTTAAAGTAGAAAACAGCAATCTTAGGACTGGAGCATGGCTTTGGTGCGGCTTCTGGACTCTTAGGATGCATGTATCATTTAAACAGCATACCTCCAAAGTGACTCGATGCAGCTTTATTTTGGCCTGTCTGTATCAGGCCTAGTGTACAGGGAGATGGCTTTCTCTGCTGTTGCTCCAAAAAGGGCTATTAGTATCTCCAGCGTAAGTCACCATCCACCATTCCAGGCTAGTTCTTTTCATTTTATCTGAAGTAAGACAAGAAGTGGGGGAAAGGAGTAGAAATATCATGGGTATGTCCTTGTCTTCTTCTTTTTTCTATCAATGGCTATTGCCCATCATGGTGGGATGGATTTGAGGAGAACACAATCAACTAAGGGCCTAATTGATTCCCCCCAACTTCATTGGTCCATTATCTAAAGCACAACTTTGAAAGAGTTTATGGGAATCAGCTGCTGAGCTCTGAAAGGGTTTTGATAACAGTTTCCAGAATCTCCTATCAAATAGGCTGGGAGATCTAGAGAGTTGAAGTCCAAAAATATAACTTTCCTGGGCATGCTTCATCCTCTCTCTGTCTCTGCCACCCCATCCTCCCTGCTTATTCTTTCTGCCATCCCTACTGCTCTCTGTAGGATTTTTTGCCATTACTGGAAGGTCCTCCCTTGGCAGTTTCCTTTATTTCAGGACTGGAAATCATGAGGCCCTCTGGATATTTCTGGACTGCCACTCCCTCCAGTCCCTGTCAGCAGAGGCAACGGCCAAGAATGCTGGGAGCATTCTGGCTCCAGCTTTATTTGCAAGGTCATGGTAGTACCCGCATTGCATTTTTATCCTATACTTTCCACTGCATTTCATTTTAATTGATGGTATGGGGTTTCCCTTTCCTCCTGAGTCCATTGTTGTTGCTAATTCTATTTCTACCCTCAGGATAATTCATTTTGAATGCTAAGCTACTAAGTGACATCCAATGAGAGGACCATATCCCAATAAACAAACAATTCTGCATCTTGTGCCTACTGTTAAATAAGGTATTTGTTGCCACTTAAGAGCTGCCTTGTCCCTGATTTTTCAAAGGTTCGTATGATATTTTCCCCCCATGATGCCTTTAATGAAAAATGAGACTTTTTCACCACCTTGGCAAATATTTTCCCCGGCAGGTATGCTGTTGAACATGTTGCATTGACAGCATGACATGGAATCTAAAAAGCACAGAGAGACTAATTACAGGAAGAAAATTACACCAAAAGACCAATTTTCTCATGATGAAAATGACAGCCTCGTGCCCTGCCTCCTAGCCAAATTGGGCACGTTGCCTGTGAAACATTCTTGTATCACATTATATATTATGAGCCATGAAAATTGAGGGGAAAGAAGCATTCTTGCACAGTTAGCAGCACATTTCAGAAACCAAGGTGAGTTGACAGCTAAGTAAGGCATCCGATAAACAACCCAGTAGTGTATTCTGCCACTTTTGCTTCAGCAGGCTGAGGAAATATTTTGAGTGATAGCCATGAGTGTGCCCAACCCGTATACTTCTGAGATCAAGTCAAATGTCTCTCCTAGTGTTCAGAAATATTGCTTATATTCTACATCATCTACTTAGTTATTTTCATATCCAGAAAACACATCCGGGGTAGCTGGTCTGGCTATACAGCAAAGTACAATAACATCCAAGATCCACAAAACACTCATACCCTTATTTAGACAACCAAAATGCAGAAAATATATGATGCAAGCTTTTGAAACTCTACTGGTTTCTTCATTAGGCAAAGCAGTTAAAAATCATATAGAAGAAATATATAAAATGACAATATGAGTCACAAGCCTGCATTTTTTCAAGGTGTTGCTATTGTGTTGTTCTATATCTATGCAAGCAGCTCTCGCCTCCTTCTGGCCATATTGCCCTGGGACAAAGCATTTCAAAGTCCAGGGAATAAAATTTGAATTCCACTAGCAATACAAAATGTATTTCTTCTGAGAAATAAGATGTCTCCTTTGTGAGGTCAACATGGAGACATTTTGGATCTCAGAAGGTGTACCTTTTTGTATTGGTAATGGAAATCAGATTTTATCTCCTGGACATTGCAGCGAGCAAAGCTGCAATGAGGAATTGCAACAGTCCTGCTTTTCATTGTCACAGACTCACTTGCACAGAAGATGGGACTGGAAATATCTCCCGTTGTGCCTCAATTGCCAGCAAAACACACCTCTATTGCTCAGTCTTGCTGCTAGATGTTAAGGGAGATTTGGGAGAGGACATTTACAATGGTGGATATACTGTCACGATAGTAAATATCTAGTATTAATAGTGCCACAATAGTGACTATCTAATATTAGTAGTGCCACGATAGAGAATACCTAGTGAATAAAGAGCAGTTATGGATTGTAACTTTAGGTTGTGAAACCTTATCTGCAATGTAGAATGACAGCCATTCTTTTTGGTTGTTGTTGACTATCTGTTCCAAAAATCCTTTAGTCAGCTGGGATATTCTCTCTTGTCCCTCCTTCTCTCTTCTGGACTACTATACTAGAACTTTCAAGATGGTCTGAGGTTGCAAAAAGCTGAACTGCCTTAAGACATGTTAAGGTGAACTAAGAAGTAGCCTATACATTACTCTTTTTACAGAGGATCTCTTTAGAACTTTGTTGTTCTCATTGCTGTGGTGGCTGGTTTTAGTAAATTAATGACATTCAAGAATTTATGGACTTATTTTATTTATTACAATAGCTCCTATCCCACCCTATATCACAAAGGGTGCATCTGCACTGTAGAAACAACGCACTTGGACACCACTTTAACTGCCATGGCTCCATCCTACAGAATAATGGGATTTGTAGTTTTGTGAGGCACAAGCACCAACAGTTTTAAACCATGTGTAAAGCATTTTGAAGTAAACTAGTTTGGCCCAAAGGCTTAAATACACAGCTATGTTGTGACTTGGAGCCTAAATGAACCAGTGTGACTGTCAATGAGGCCACAGCTGAAAAGGTCTTCTCCCATGTCCTTACCAAGTACAGTGGTACCCCGGGATACGAATGCGCCGCCTTACGAAATTTCCGGGTTACGAAAAAAATCCATTGAAAAAAACTGTTCCGGGTTACGAAGGTTATTTCGGGTTACGGAAAAATTTTTGGTGCTTTTCGGCGCTTTTTCGCACGAAATCGCGGCTTTCGCTATTAGCGCCTATGGCTTTTTCAGCTTACGAAGATTTTCGGGTTACGAACGCGGCGGCGGAACGAATTAAATTCGTGACCCGGGGTACCACTGTATACACAGATCACTAGTGGGAGAGAGGGGGGGCTCTGATCCCAGAAGACCTGAACCTTCAGGCAGGCTTGTAGTAAGAAGTGAGCAATTCTGCAGCACATGATAGAGACTTGATATCAAAAGAGCAAAAGAAACGAAGAGGGGAAGAGACTGTTTGGGTAGTGATCCTAAGAAAGAAGAGGTGTGAATGGGTGGTATCTTGATTTTCGAGGAATTTATTGAGAGGTAATTAATTGGCTTGTCTTCTGTGAAGTGAGTGTGCCATTGGAGCAGAAAATTCTGGGTTTCTAAGGCTGCATCCACATTGTGGAAATAAACCAGTTTGACACCACTTTAACTACCATGGCTCAATGCTATGGGATTCTGGGATTTCCAGTTTGTTTTGGCACCAGAGCAAGCTGACAGAGAAGGCTAAATATCTCACAAAACTACACTTCCCAGAATCCTATAGCATTGACCCATGGCAATTAAAGTGGTGTCAAACTGCATTATTTTTGCAGTGTAGATGCAGCTTTAGCAGTCGTTTTGCATTCTGGGTCTTACATTTCCTCTGCCACTTGTCTTCTCTCCTCATCCCCCTTGCCTTCTGTGAAATGGTGCTTAGTGCAAGTGATGGTGCCCTGACTGCAGCTGCCACCATTTCTGTGCCTATAGCACTTTCTCCAAATTGTGAACAGGTCCACTGTGTAAAAGAGGCTGGAAACTCCTCATCTAGCTATTCATTTTGCTGCTTAAACTACCAAGTTTGTTTTTCTGGCATTCTCTTAAGATCTCGTTAGGACTGGCTGCATCTGTTGATTTTTAAAATCTGTGTTTAAAGTCTGAGCCATTGACAACAGTAGAGAAATCAGAGACCAAAGAACTGGGAGCCAAGACCAAAAGGCACTCGGGACCCAAGGACCAAACCAAAAGGCAACACAGAAGAGCAAGCCTAGAGTCAGAAACACAGAACAAGGAGGATCAGAAGGCAAAATCAGAATATTTTGTGCATGTTGTTCTTTCAGAGGGACCAGGGAACAAGCCAGGAATCAGGAGCAGAACGACAACTACAAACTACTAGCTGGACCTTCAGTAAAACTCATCTGGAAAAGCAAGACTTTTGAAGACCAAACTACCCAAGAGGAATTTATAGCCAGGCTGGAAAGGGGAAGCCAGACCAGACCTGGAATATTAACTCCTGAAAGGCTCCATTTGTGTGGGTCACAAGCACATGGGGTTGTGGTTTGTCGCTTCTGACAGTATTTAAAACAACTCCAATGGTTCTTCACAAACTCATTAATATCTAGGCTACAAGCCTAAGCATGAATCTTGGGGAATACGTGTTATGGAACTCGGTAGGACTTACTTCCAACTTCATAGTCACAAGACAAAGTTGCATACAGCTTACTGATTAAAAGTGCATATCTAAATGGCAAACTGTTGTGTTTGAGGTGACCTAAAGGAATAAGAGAACAGGTATTCTTTATTTGGGACGCATGGAGAATTTTAAGGAACACCCAGATTGTTTCAATAAGATTAGCATAAAAGTGAGATTCAAAGACAGTGCTTTTTTGCTTCGCTTTCCACAGAAAAGAACTCGCGTTCAATCACTGGCATTTTCAGTTAAATAGATAATATGGCAAATGACACCCTTCAGCTGCTGATCAAATCACATGAGATAGATAGGCCTGTGCTGCTGAATGTTTGTTTATGGCCCTGTTGGGTCACACAAAATTAGGGATGAATAAATCTCCCACTTTTGCTACCTCCTATAGTCAGCCCTCCATATCCACAATTTTTTAAAAAATCTGTGAATTCAAGCATCCACAGCTTGAAAATACTTTAAAAATATGTGCATTCTAAAAAGCAAGCTTTGATTTTGTCATTTTAGATAAGGGACACCATTTTTCTATGTCATTGTATATTATGGAACCTGTGCATCCACAGATTTTGATATCCACAGGGGCTCATAGAAACAAACCCCAGTGGATACCAAGAGCCCACTGTATAATTTTTCCTTTAAAATCTAAAAGCAGAAGAAATTTGCTAAATTTACCCATTGATGAAGATATCTGTGGTTTGTTTGTTGGTTGGTTTTTTGTAAGTTTATATCAAAAATACACTGAACAAAATTCCTAGCTGGCAAATCAAATATGTATAGATAGTGCCTTGCAGAAGTATTCAACTCCCTTTGACTTTTTCCCATTTTGCTTTGTTACAACCTGGAACTGAAATGGATCTAATTGGCATTGTTATCATTTGATATACACAAGACACTCAACACATATTTTCATTACCTGATCTACTAAATCTTTCAAGGAGTCATATTGCGCAACCCTGTATGAAAAAAGATCATAGCACCAAACATCTCTCTTTCACAGAAACTTTTCCTCTACTCTTTATTGAGCTCTGCAAAATGTCCACTTTCTACAACAAGCTCTGGCCCAAGGTCTGGGCTGCACCAGTACAGTTGGGCTTCCAAGGATTCAACCATCCATGGTTTGAAAATATTTTTAAAAACCCATAAATTCCCTAAAACAAACCTTTAGTTAGCCATTTTATATAAGGAACACCAAATTTATTACCCCACTGGATTTAATGGGAATTGAGCATCCACAGATTTTTGGTATCCATGGGGGCCTGGGACAAACACTAGCAAATACTGAGGCCACACTGTAAATGGAAGATAGCTTCCTATTTTAAGCTTCTTCCTAGATATTTTCTGAAATGGAGAAGAGTACTTTTAGATGAGAATTTTTTCCCCTGGGAGCACAATTCTGCTATTTAAAAAAAAAAAATCCCACACCTCAAAGAAATAGCCTTGTGCAAATATATGGTACCCAGCCCTGGCCTATCATAGTCCTGTTCTGTGAACAGACTAAACTACTTCCTAGTTCCTCCTCTAACAAGTCTCATCTTGTCTAGCTTAAGACAAAGTGATCATCCCATCAGTCCTGGCCAGCCCATTCATTTCCCATTACTCTCCCTCCCTTGTGATTTTCCGTCATAGGCCTCATTAGTCTGGAACTCCTCCAAAATGGTTTTGGAAGCTACTGCCATCTTCACTAATCACCATCTAAGTTTGTTCCAACTATTTTGGTACACTGCAGTGGCTGGAGTTCTGGATTTGGATGGGGATATCTGGGTCATATTTTATGATTCAGCAGCAAAACAACATCTGGAAGGCTATGGGCAAAAATTGTATTGTGAAGCACTGCTCTTGAAGAGAAAGGGGGGTACTATTGAAATACACTTTGCACTGATGCTTTCCCATTTATGGTGAAGGAGTAGCAATGTCAAAGTGGAGCAGTCACTAAGAGAGGGTGCTGGAGTGGTCAGAAGGGGAATTCCTGCTGAAGCACAGGATTTGTCAAGTGAACAGTAAGGCCAACCTCTGATGCTAGGCCCAGCACCATGGATAGTGCCTTTAATGTCTGGAATGAAATCCAATCCTGACTTGGAAGCCATCAATCCCACATGACTGGCTCACATGAAACTGCCTTCCAGAGCATGTATCTGTAATCACCTGGCTTCTTGATGTTATTGCTGATGTTACTGTTGTGTGTCTTCAAGTCATTTCTGAATCTATGGTGACCCTAAGGCCATATCACAGGGTTTTCTTGGCAAGATTTGTTCAGGGGAGGTTTGCCATTGCCTTCCTTTGAGGCTGAGAGCATGTGACTTGCCCAATATCACCCAGTGGGTTTTATGGCCAAGCTGGGAATTGAACCCAAGCCTCCAGACTCATAATCCAACACCTAAACCACTATACCACACGTTATGACCTTGAAATTTAGCTGTGAAACAATAGAGTCATGCGGAATTTTTAAGACTTCTGTGGATTGTAATTCATATCACCAGATGTATGGAGTGGCATCTTGAAGCATATGCACAGTGTACATGATGCTGAGTGGGGTCAGAAATTAGATTGAGGAAGTAGCAGTTACGTGATTTGATGTACCAACTTGCCTTCATTTCCACTCACCTTCACCAATCCATTTCGTAAATCTTGTAACTGAGGTCTCAAAATGTTGAACAACAATTCAGTATCTATTGTAAAAAGGCGAACCATTGTCTCATTTGTAACCTGGAGAGATAATCTCAAGAACTGTCTGTGCTACAGGGTTCTTGCCAACATCCCCCCCCCTTCAATTGCCAAATGGAGTGGAGTTTGTGAATTTTTTCAACACCTTTCAAGACACTCCAGTTGATCTGGATACAGAAGAATAATGGAGAGACCTCTGATAGATGATGCACATATTCTAGGTAACATTGCAACCTGTGCGACAGTTTCAAGAGTCTGCCAAAGATAATATGTCTCTTTAACAAATCAAATTATTTACTAAAAGGAGCCCACATAAAAAATTAAAAGCAATAAATGAATGTGGCTTCCTTCCTTCTCTCTCTCTCCCCTTCCCTTCATTTTTTTTAAAAAAGTATGCATTCATTTTTGAAGGAAATGGCCTTAAAATGACAAGCCAGCTTCATTTCATTCTGGAGTGTGCTAGATAACTCAACTCCTCTCACTCTCTGGGGTTTAAATCTAGCTTTTGCCACACAGAAAATAAAACCTCAATCCAAGAGAACTGTCAGAGAGAAGAACTGTATAAAGAATTAACATTTGAAGTATGATCAGATGAATTTTAAAGGCTGAAACTGAAGTTAGCCCAGATTGAGGTAGCATGCATTTTAGCCAACTCCAAAAGACAAAAATAAACACACAGAGAGAGAAAAACACACAGAGATGTGTGAAAGAAAAATTGGAACATGTATAATGAACTTCCTTCCCTGTTGTCTTTAAGACAGGACTCAAAAAGGTTTTGGTTCAGGTTGCTTTTGCACAAAAAGTTATACATGGGTTTTGTACTTTGCTTTTATATTTTATTCTAGAACAACTGACTGAACTGATTAGCAAGGGAATCATATCTTTTTATTCTTTCTGATTATCATTATTACTAATATTATCACTATTAAATGAGATTGCAATGATTAGAACTCACTAACCCAGGCATGAGGTATGGGCATTATATTTGATCCTATCCCTTTCCTAATTGGTCAATAGATCATTGGCCATCAATGTGAATAGAGTTTAAGAAAATTAGTTTTCTGAAATGCAACTTGCAGAATACTTCTATTTGGGGAACTGGGGAATTTGTAAACCAAAAAGAAACTTTTTCAAGATTTAGGTGAGAGTAATGGGTCTAGAAATTCTGACCTGCGCTGCTGCTCTAGCTTGTATTGAGGGAAGCTGTACCTACCTTCAAACACCAGCATATAATACCCCTCATTCAAGCAGTTTCTTAAATTATTCTTTGGAATGGAACATGAAGGGCTTTCCACCAATCTCAGAAGACATTGCGTTTCTGTGAAAGAAAAGAAACCTTCTCCTACCATTAGCTAAAATGAAACAAGCACCTCAGGTGGAAGATGCTAGGAACAGCAGTGACAACCACCTACCTATTCTTCTGCTGCCTACTTGTTTTCCCTCTTTTGTAGGACATGTCTGGATTTCTTACAAAGCCTATTGTGTGCCCCCATACTGCTTTCTTCAGCTGTGTGTGGCAGGTGGGTGATGCTTTACCATTGTTGAAGTAAGTTTCTGTTGCCAGTTTCTTCTGTTTATAGCAAGGGGGGAGGTCACCATTTTGCTGACTGCTTGAGGTTAGCAAAAATGTTGGGCCAGCATCGGAAGGGATGGCTCATGCATGGAAAGGTCTATATCTGACCATATGTACATGGGTTCTGCCAGAGACATATACTATTCCTTGCTGCAACCTCCTCCACCTTTATCTTCTGTACTAACAGACAATATTATGGTCATGTCTGAGCCTGGGTGATCCATTTGTTGGGGAGGGGCAGTAGCAAGATATACAAATGGATCACCCAAGCTCAGACATGACCATAATCTTGTCTGTTTGTACAGAGGATGAAGGTGGAGGAGGTAGCGGCAAGGAAACTTTATTAGCTGCAGACCAAGGACAATGCCCTTTCTATAACCTTCAACTGTCTCAGGTAATGTAGAAGGAGATGGTACATTATCTGTTGATCAGGTAATTTAGAAGGAGTAATGTGAATTAAAGAAAGGTTGTATGGGGAGGGGTGGGTAGAAGGAAATTGAAAATGATATGAAAAAACAGAGGTGCCAACATGAGGGAAACACAGAGACATAAAATGTATATAACACAAACAAAGTTGGTAGAAAATTACATAATATATAATAGATAATGCTATATGATATTAAGAGACTTTGACGATGGAAGATTTATAATGTTAAACTTTTATGATATTTGTATTATTTGTTGTAATACTGTATTTAGTATTGAAAATGAATAAAAATATATAAAATAAAAAAACTGTCCCAGCTTTGGGACCAGGACTGTTCTGATTAATTCTCTGTCATTCCACTTTTTTCTGCTGATTTTAAAATGACCTTGTTTCTCTAGCCTTCCCCAACTCTCTTCCCTTGCCCTCAGCCTATTTCAATTGCTTCAAATTGGATTCAAAGTGCAAAAGTGTTTTGCATGCAATTAATTTAGCAGGGTGGGAAAGGAGAGAAAAGGGCAGAATCTTGTCCTTCCCAGTAGGCTCAGATAAACTCAAACTGCTGCAGCCTCTACTAGTTTTTTTGTTCTTTCTCATTAATAACTTAAGTCATCTTGAGCACACTCTGAGGTTGCTTGGTGACACATGTTCAAGTTTTCATCTGTTAAATGTTGGAAGGTATACCCTTTCCCAATCCAAAAGCAGCTACATCCTCTAAATTTTACACACAAACCACAGTACACGCAAAAACTCTGAGTTGGGGGAATATGTTGTAGTGGCATTACATATGTACCACAACTCATGAATATTTTCAGACATAGGATTCCAGGAAATGAACAAGCTAGATTTTTTTTTTAAATGAGCAAATTAATTTTCCTTAGAAGTTTCATTTAGTGGGGGGTAAGGGAGGGAGAAAGAAAGAAAGTCATCTTTCCACTCAATGGCACACTTATAATCTCCCTGTTTTGTTGTCTGGGAATGTGGAGTGGAGAAACAGTGGGCTTGGTGAGTAAAATACATGTTACAAAGGTTAGGAAAAGTCACTAAGCAATTTTTATTGTCTCTTTTTCATCAAGATACTAAAAGTTGAAAATTTCACCCAGTGTTAATAATACAGTATTAGTTACACATGACTGCCTTATTGGAACTAAACCAACATGACTTCTGCTCACTCAGTCCTAAATTTCTCTAGCGGGCAGCTATTTAAACATAGAAAAACCTTCCTTCCCAATTGCTAATGTAGGTCAGTGCTTAACAATGGGAGTTTTAACTATAGACCAAGTATTCTGAACATTTTGCAAAATCACCATAGGAAACTCATGTGAACAATAAGAATTTTTTTAAGGATTTAAAAAAAATGCTCTATCTCTCCTCTGCCTCTAAAAAGAGGCAGTCTCCAGATCATATAGTCATCTAAGACTATAGATGCCAATCATAAACCTTTCTGCTTTAGAAGACTAAGTAGGTAAACTGCGTGTGCAGGCTTCACTACAGTAATAGTGAAAGCACAGAAAAGCTACATGTCAATGCAGATATCAAGAACAGATGGATGTGATCTATCCAAAGCTGAGCACTTTTAAGTGCAACCACTTACCCTAACAGGAGAGTTAAGTACAAGATCCATTTGCTCCTGCTGAAATAATCACAACTTAACATTTCTTACATCCACCGCCAAATGTCAATAACAAGGTATAATGGTATCCATTTTAAGAAATCCTGCTACAGAATGAGTGGTAGTGAAATCAAGTTCTTAGTTGCAGTTCCTGTAGTGGCACATCCACCATCTCACTCCCCATGTCCATTTGCATTCTTTGCATGCATGACTAAAGCTGAATAGTTCTGTTGCTATCAGTGTGACTCTTAGGGGTTATTCAGACAGTGAAAATAATCCTGATAGAATGTGAATTGAATCTTTGTCATTCACATGCATTTCAAATGCACCTGAGTAAGTTGGGGGACTGCCCTCCCAAAACACTCTAAACCTGGGGTAATTGATCTCAGGGTTGTTTTTTTCCTGAGTTTTCCTAAATCATAGAATCATAGAATCATAGAATCGTAGAGTTGGAAGAGACCACTAGGGCCATCCAGTCCAACCCCCTGCCATGCAGGAAATCCAAATCAAAGCATCCCTGACAGATGGCCATCCAGCCTCTGTTTAAAGACCTCCAAGGAAGGAGACTCTATCACCTTCCGAGGAAGTGCATTCCACTGTCGAACAGCCCTTACTGTCAGGACGTTCCTCCTAATGTTCAGATAGAATCTCTTTTCCTGTAGCTTGCATCCATTGCTCCGGGTCCTGTTTTCTGGAGCAGCAGAAAACAAGCTTGCTCCCTCTTCAGCATGACATCCTTTCAAATATTTAAACAGGGCTATCATATCGCCTCTTAACCTTCTTTTCTCCAGGCTAAACATCCCCAGCTCCCTAAGTCGTTCCTCATAGGGCATGGTTTCCAGACCCTTCACCATTTTTGTCGTCCTTCTTTGGACACGCTCCAGTTTCTCAATGTCCTTTCTGAATTGTGGTGCCCAGAACTGGACACAATATTCTAGGTGGGGCCTGACCAGAGCAGAATACAGTGGCACTATTACTTCTCTTGATCTAGACACTATACTTCTATTGATGCAGCCTAAAATAGCATTGGCCTTTTTAGCTGCCGCATCACACTGTTCACTCATGTTCAACTTGTGGTCTACTTGGACTCCTAGATCCCTTTCACACGTAGTTTCATTCAACCAGGTGTCACCCATCCTATATCTGTGCATTTTATTATTCCGCCCTAAGTGCAATACCTTACATTTCTCCGTGTTGAATTTCATTTTGTTAGCTTTGGCCCAGCTTTCTAGTCTATTCAGGTCATTTTGAATCTTGATCCTGTCCTCTGGGGTATTAGCTATTCCCCCTAATTTGGTATCATCTGCAAATTTGATAAGTATGCTCCCAATTCTGTCATCCAGGTCATTGATAAAGATGTTGAATAGCACTGGGCCCAGGACAGAGCCCTGTGGGACCCCACTGGTCACTTTTCTCCAGGATGAAAAGGAGCCATTGTTGAGCACCCTTTGGGTTCGGCCAGTCAACCAATTACAGATCCATTTAACAGTTCCTTTGTCTAGCCCACATTTTACAAGCTTGTTTGCAAGAATGTCATGGGGAACCTTGTCAAAGGCCTTAGTGAAATCAAGATATACTATATCCACAGCATTCCCTTCATCTACCAAGCTGGTAATTTTATCAAAGAAAGAGATTAGGTTTGTCTGGCATGACTTGTTTCTCTGATTCACATTGTCAGCTGTGTCAATAACCAATATGAATAAACCCAGGATAAAACTCTGCATGTCTTGAACATGTTACAAATACATCTGCATCATCAACTCCATCTTTATTTGCACTGCTGACACGTGTGGGCAATGAAACTCACAGAGGTGCACATAGATGCAGGTCTGATTTTTTAAAAATAGTGTGAACAACAAAACCAGAATGCATGAGTAAGATTATTTGCATAGTCACACTAAAAAAAACACAACAATGTCTGAATAACCCCTCAGTTTCCTTTGGCTTGGAATGTGGATTTGTTTTCTTAGAACAGAGTGTGGACAACCTCTTCATTGCCTACATTTTAGGCTCTTCCCTGAAAAATCTCACTTAAACCAGTATGGGATTTTTGTTATACATGCATTACCTTGTTTCTGAAGCTCTGTTCCACCTTTCATCAACAACCTCGAGTCAAGATCCTGTTCAAATACATGCCATTAAACAATTCATTGCATATGACAATATGGAGAGCCTCAATGATGATACATCAAAAGCATGACACTTGGAAACACACAGTATATTCATTCCAAAATAATAGATGATTACAGATGGATATGTTTATCACAGCATAGAGATAAATTAATTAGAAACCAGACAGCAATTTACAGCAAGTTGAAGAATTATGGCTAACTAAACTGACTTCCAAAGTTGTTGACTTGTCTGACAGGAAAATATGCCAATGACTTGCTTTGTGACTCTGGGACCTCCAGGCCAAGTTGGATGCACTGAAGAAGCATGGCTTGTTTTTCATTATCTCACAGAGATAGAAGCAAGTGAAAAACCTTATGGGCTGTATCATCAAAAAATATGAGATTGAAATGGTTTTGCTTTTATTTCTCAGCTTTATAATTTCTGCATGCCGAACTCCTGGCTATTAGAAGCAGGCTTTGGGGCTGCAACCTGAGAATGGTACCAGATGTGCTTCCTAGAAAGACAAGGCACTTGAAATCAAGAATAATGAAAGAGCCGATATACTAATAAACTGATAAAATGGAATGCATCTATTAGCCTTTAGAAAATCATTGCAATTTTTGTAAATTTCCCAAAACCAAAAGAAAAAAAGTACTTTAGAACAGTGATTCTGAATCTTTGATTCTATAGTTTTTTTTAATAAATTTAAATTTTCCAGATATATAAAGAATAACAACAATATAGAATATAGAAAGAGAACACAGAAAAAGAAGAACAAGAAAAACGAAAAGGCAAATATAATTATATTAAAAAGAAAGAAATCAAGAAACCAAGGAAGATAAAAATGACTTCCAGTCTTCTCTTCAGTGGTTATTAAGCTATACAGACTGAACCTCCCTTATACAGAATGCTTGGGATCAGAAGTGGCTTGGATTTTAGATTTTTCAGATTTTGGAATATTTACATATACATAATGAGATATCTTGGAGATGGGACCCAAGTCTCAACATGAAATTCATTTATACACCTTATACAAATAGTATTGATTAGTATATATGTGTATAAGGTAATTTTATACATAACAATTTTGTCCATGAAACAAAGTTTATATACATTGAATCATCCGAAAGCAGAGTTGTCACTATCTTAGCCACACATTAAAAAAAAAGTTTTGGATTTTGGAGGATTTCAGATTTCCAAATTCCAGATATGGGAGATTCAGTCTGTATTAAAACTGTAACATCCATCAATACCTCTCTGATACAAGAAAAAACCATTCTCTTCCTTTCTATATGTATGAACATTAATCCTCCAAATTAAATCTTTTACAATCAAAGGTATCCCTAACAGAAAATCAACTAGACATTAATCCACACTTATTACTAAGTATTAGTAACCTTTATCATCTATTGTTATTAGTCCTCTCCTCAACTAAATCAAATACATCTATTTCACTTTCCTCTCAAATGCAAGTATTTCTATTAAGCTCATCGTTACCCTCTATTAATTTTAATTTTACCATCTGTCTGTCATAACATTAGCTGTGTCTCCCAACCAATTACAAATTTAAAAAATTGTATTCATTTCTTATTTTTAATATAAATATCTATCTCCTTTTAAATTACTATCTCTGTGACTTTCTTTAAGTACCTCTATATATGCCCCTGCTCAAGTTCATATCTTTTGAGTCATCTAGACCCTCAGAACCCATATAATCTTGGTAACCTTTGAAAAAAAATTTTTTTTTAATTAACAAGCTTCGTTTTGTGATCTGTTCCCTAACATTAAATCAACCACAAATTATGAAACCCTTATTGAAATACTAAATCACCATCATGTAATAAAACCTGTATCTTAAATCCAGAAGACACAGCTTTTATTTCTTTCTATCCTATTTGAGTTTCACCCTTGGCATTTTATCAAATCAGCCAAATTTGGAAAGGCACCTTTCATTACACCATCCTGGTAGAAAAACATTTATCCATTTAAAAAAAGAACATTCTTAATCCGATCATCCCTCTCAACCCTGCCCCATGTTCCCCCATCTTCTTCACAATCCTTGCCATGCCTCCCGATTCAGCTATACTGTTCACACAAGGCTACAGAAAAGAGAGGTTGAAAAGTTGGATAGCGGAAGATTAAGGGTTAAGAAGGAGGTAATATTTACTCGTTTAGAAAGGAGAGGTCTGCTGAAGACTTGGACAACATGTGAAGGCTCACCAGGAAGAGTGAACAATATGGCTGTAGTTTGAAGGATTTTTATACTAAAACAAAAACAAAAACCTGTCCTCAGGGTATGCTTTGATGATATTCCCAAGGAATGAACAAACTGGACCAGAAATTTATGAATTTTTAGCACCAAGGTGTTAATACACGGATATGATCTGAAACAATCTGAAATAAGACAGGCAGGGGAAATGTAAGGAGTTCAAAGAGGGAAAATGGGGTACTTGAGGGATATGCAAACTAGCCAGTCTCTCACGCCATACCATTTCATGCCAGGATTATTTCTCCCTTCATCTTCCCATTTTTCTTCAATTGTTCACCTAATCCTTGCTCTTCAGTTCCTTCCCAGCTTGGTTTCCGGAACTCTCTATATCCCATTGGTCTCACTGACGCAGCAAGCATATTAATTTACTCATACCAGAGCCACGTGGTACATTTACTCCAGTCCTAATCCTTCTTCTTAGGTAGTCCTTTTTTATCTGAATTTGCCAAAGGAAAAAACAACCACTCTTAACAAGTTATAATGTTCAAAAATCAGTTCATAAAAACATAGGTTTAATTTCAACATTAACTGGGAAATCTTGTGGATGAAGCCAAAAAGCTAAACACACCTAGCAAGTTAATAATGTAATGAGTAAATTAACTAGTCATTGGCAATCCCCATACTCAACTCTAGCTGCTTCAGAGAGGACTGAGAGGAGAGGGATTCAACAGGTAAAAATGCCACCCACCTCTTCTCAAGCAATATTAAGTTTATAGATACTTGAGCCTTGAATACTATACTTCCTCAATGCATCTGAGGAAGTGATTTGTAATCCACAAAAGTTTATACTATAATAAATAAATTAATTAATATTAAGTGGGGCACTGCACAAGACTTCTTCCATCTTCTCTTTCTTTTCATTCTGTTTCAAGTCTTACTTAGTTCCAGCTGTGTTTACATGGAGGAGGAAGAGAAGGAAGAAGGGCTCTTTATCCTGGAATAAAAGGGTGCATATAGTCAGGTTGGATCACACAACAGTTTGATGTGGACCCCACTTGCTTCTATATATTTTTCTAATGCTTACATAAATGTATACAATTTTGAGAAGTGAGCCTATCCAAAGTGACCTGGCCTTCCCAGATCCATCCCACACGGTATGGATTACCATGAACATTGTAAGATATCATTCATACTTTCTTTGCACTTCTTCTAGTAATTCTGATGATAATCCTAATAATACAGTCCTAGGAATCCTAATCCTAATTGACCTAACAATGCAATTGCCAAGTCTTTTCTAAATCTGATTCAAGTTATAATATTCAAATCTTATGGTACCCTTAAAAAGCTCATTTCTCACAGCAATACAGTATAGATTACTCTACATCCTCTCCAAAACTGAGATGAAAGCCACCCACCCAGAAGTCTTCCTTCCCATTTATAATTATTCATTAAAATAATTTCTTCCATCTGCATAGAATTATTTATTTTGCTAAACATTCCCTTTTCTACAAAGAGCTTCACTCCACAAATGTGAGAGTACTCCACACTAATTTCTTTCTGCAAGCACAAAATAGACAAGAAATCCCACAAAACACCCCCAGCAGTCTCTTTCATTCTTTCATTCAATTTGTACAGCAAATTCCAAACTGGCCTAATCTAGAAGGTTTTCAAAATGCAACTATACTAGTGGATAATGGGGGAATAGGAGGGCATTTAGTATTTCTTTGGTTTGGTTTGGTTCTTCTAGCAGGGGAGTCACTAGGAGGGTGTAGGGGGTTCATGTTGCAACAGAAGACACCCTAATGAAAGGTAACACCACTGATTCCCAAACATTTTCTTTTCTTTTTTAAAAAAAAACTTTTTAAAATTTTATTTGAAAAATCACATTTTCGGGCCCAGTGGTGTCACTGCAGTTGGTGTCACCCCATTGTGACTCTTGGTGTCACCCCCATGGCCATACCCCTTGCCAGCCAGAAGGTGGGGGAGAGCCATTGTAGGAATTCGGAAGCCCACATGCATGCAATGCCACACAATCCACCAATGTTTAGTTTCTCTATGCACAAAAGTGCACACTGGGGCTCAGAGAAGACTCCTATTGCAAAAAAAAAAAAAAAAAAAAAAAAAGAAAGAAAGAAAGAAAGAGAAAAAGAAAAAGAAAGAAAGAAAGAAAAAAGAAAAGAAAAATCCAAACCCTCCTCCCACATTCATGGCTTGCTGTAGTGCCACTACTCACAGGGTGCTGTCATGTTTTGCCCTTGGAAGACTAGCCAAACCCCCAATCCATAGGTTCAGCTTTTCAACCACACAAACACACACACACAGAGAGAGAGAGGGAGCTTGCTTCACCCAGCTGTTGGTAGCAAAAGCAATGGTTGTATAATCCAGTCCAGGTTTGTCATAAGACTTCAGTACAACCTGTTCAAAGGGAAAATCCAAAAGAGTAGTCCAGGTCCAAGCCAAGCAACAGGTAATCAGTCAAAGCTCAAGGCAGCAGCAAGGCACTTTCCATGCGCAATAGATGGTTGGTGACCATACTAAAACAAGGGAGGTGCTGGGATATTCATGGGTCACCACTTTAATTGTCATGAGTCAATGCTATGGAATTCTGAATTCTCTAGTTTTGTGAGATATTTACCCTTCTCTGTCAGAGAGCTCTGGTGCCACAACAAAATACAAATCCAGAATTCCATAGGTTGGAGCCATGACAATTAAAGCAACATTATTTCTGCAGTGTTGATACAGCCTTTGTGGCCTTCTCAGGGACATCAGGCTGAGAAACAGGGTGCTAAGCAAATTACACCTTTGGTGTGATTCAGCGTTGCTCTTTCTACAGGGACAATTTCTACACTGGAGGTTTCCCAAGTATCATTTAACCCAGAAGTGTGGAAGAAGTGGCCCTTCAGATCTTTTTGGACTTCATCTTCCATCAGCCATTGCCAGCCCTACTCTTTGATGAGCTGTTGGCAGTTGTAGTGCAATGATGGATCACATGGAAGGTCAAAACAGTGTGATCCCGGATGCAATCATGCGGATTCATGTTATTGCATGAGGTTTTATCACACTTGATTGAAATAAATGCTAGGTCAGTTTGAACCCAATCCAGGGTCAACCGAGAGATGTGTAAATTTGGGGAAATACAGAATTTACAAATCCTGTTCCACTCCAAAGTTGCGTTCAATTCGAATTTGGCAGGTATGGAACACATGTCTCGGTTGCCCTTAGGTTGCCTTCGAATCAGATTACAATTCCCAAGCTCCTTTGCTGGCTGCAATTCTTTTCCTCCCTCCCTCTGGGTGTGTGTGGGGGACTTTTCTCTTCTCTCAGAGTACTTCTGGAGCTGTTCTGGGGATGAAGCAGCCCTCCCCAGAGAGACACATACACACACTGCCTCCTTCTCTCCTCCTCTCAGCCCTTTCTGTCTCTTTCCCTTTGCAAAACTCACCCTCTCCAACTGGAAGGGAGGAATTGGCTCTCTTTCTCTCGCACGACTCTGTCACAGGGTTTTCTTGGCAGGTTTATTCAGATGGGGTTTGCTATTGCCATTTTCTGAGGAGGCTGAGAGAGTGGGACTTGCACCAGATCACCCAGTGGATTCAATCCCTGCCTTCTAGAGTCATAGTCCAATGCTCAAACCAAGTACAAGGTTGCTTTGGACTGGTTTTGAATTGGTGAATTGCCTAAATAATGTGGAATAAGGAGTAATGAATGCATAAATAAAGTGAATTGCCTACATAACATGAAATAAAGGGTAGTTAATGAACAAGTAATGTGAACTGCGTAATAACGTGAAATAAGGGGTAATGAATGAACAAATAATGTGAAACAAGGCAATACCACAGGAACCGGAGGCAAGCCCCACCGGAAGTGTAAAAAGGTCACAATTCGATTCTGCCCTCACTGTGCATGTGCAGGGATGCTGATTTGAATTCTAGACTATGAAGGGTACAAAGTCACATGATAATTACCTTTGCATTTGCACTACTTTGGCTTTGGGATGGGCGCTGTGTTCTTCTGTGGTGTGATAGCCATCCACATACTTGTGTTCATTTCCGAATTAGCCCTACTTTCTTTTCTTTCAAAATTGAGAGACATTCCTCCCATGTGATAATGTCCAATGTTTAGAGAGACACATATTCCTCTTCCTTTACTTAACCATTTCTTCTCTGCCCTGCCATCTCTTTTTGGCCTAAAGCTGTAATAAGCAACAAATGGTGAGGGATTCAGGACAGAGGGAAATAAATTCCTCACACAGGACATAGTTAAACCATGATATGCATTTCCACAAAATGTGAGTAATTGCAGCTAACCTGAATGGCTTTAAAAGAGAATTAGATGTTAGGTTCTGAACAGCAGGGGCTGGGAAAGTTGGGAGTGAGGGTGCTGTTGGACCCATGGATTGTTCATGGGTTTCTCATAAGCAACAGGAACAGAATGGTAAATTATATAATCTTCTGGTCTGGTGAAAAGGGGTTGTTGATCTGTCTTTATATGACAACATACTCTTTGTCATATGACAACATACTCTATCATATCATCATCATCATCATTTATTGTCGGAACACCCCTAACTCTTGCGCTTAATAAAAATGCAAAGGTCTTCAACCACAGGGTACCCTCTGAATAAGGACTCTGATTCTGTACAGTCAGTGGCAGCTGGTACCCATTTGTGTCCATGGGACAATAAATCTGCTCTCGGTTTTAGTGTGCACTGTAGCTGATCTATCCATGGTGCCAGATCTATTTGGGGGATATTTTTCATAACTTTGCACATCACCTTTAAAATGGGAAAACAGTATAGTATACACAACAGAACATCCTCTATCACAGCAGTTCCCAAACTCTTTCCCTTGTGATGTTTTTGACTTCTGCTCAGAATTCTGACTGTTGATCAAGATAACTAGTACTTACAGAAGTTGAAGCCCCAAACACCTGGAGCACCAAAATTTGGAAGCCACTGCCTATAGTAAGGGAGGGAATCTTGCAGCACTGCAGATATTGTTGGACTAAAACTCTCAACAGCTGTAGCCAGCACCACCAATGCTGAGGAATGCTGGGATTTGCTGTCCAACAACACCTCGATGGCCACAAGATTCCCACCTGTATCTTATAGGATGCCCATTTGGCACTCTGCTTTGGCATCCCTATCCTTCACTTACCTTGTTAATGTGTGGACTAAAATGCCATTATCTTTTCAAGAAAAGGCTGGGCTGGGTCCAATCTTATAGAAAGGATTTCAAGAGAAGGCAAACTGTAAGCCTCATGTGAATACGTACATGTCACTACCAAAGAGCAAAAGTGTCTGCTGACTCGACATGCTGGCATAACCTCACCTCTTCCTTGCTTCCTACAGTGTGTAGCTTTGTGTCAGCTTGTCAAAGCCTGTGCGAGGAGAGGATGTCACGTTTGCATGTGCTAAGGCATTTGCATGTGCTGCTTGACATGAGAAGGGTTCAGGAAAAATGCGATGAAGTGCAAGAGGAAAGCTTTAAAACTTAATTGTGATAAAGGATTTCCTCTAGATGTGTTAAATTAAATTAAATTAATGATGCTAACTTTGAGAAGAGCAAGTGTTACCCTTCCTGGTGACCAATTTCCTTTGGAAAGAGTTGTGAGCATGCCTGCAAATGTTAGTCTTTCAAACACATGAAACTATTATTTCAAACACATGAAGGAATTTAGCTTGGATTTTCCAAATAAAAGTTTAAATCAGGTACTCCAGCTTCTATACCATGTTCTAACATCGGTGATGATTTCTCCCTGAACCCATGTGGGCAGAACTGAGGAAGCTTTTCAGCTAAAGTTTTCTCTTTGGAAAGTTGTGTCCAGCAATGAGAATGAAGTTCCACAAAGGGCTGATTCAATTTTGATTGTTGCATGCTAAATGATTGAATTTGTTGAGTTTTGATAACATGAGGTGTTACAGCATATATGCAGCAGCCCATTCACCCATTAAAGTCATCACTTGATGTTGCACCCATCAAGTGTTGAATATAAATGCATGCATTTAAATTAATTTGTGTTAATAAGCATTTGTGGCTGAGTAACATATCCAGCAACTATTGCAGTGGCCCATCTGAGCACCTTTCAATTGAAATGGTTTGCATAGATTGTGATGACCCAGTGCAAATTCTTTTTCCTAAAGGTCTGTCATCAAAATCTTTCCAAATCATTTGGAGTGGCTTGCAACATGGAACTCAGCAAGCAACTGTCCATGTAGGCTATGGAATTGTGGATTGGGTTGGTATTATGGATTGCTAAAGGAGTTTACCTGAGGAAGCACCAAAACTTTGAATATTGTTTTCCTTGATCACAACAAACCTCTGTTGCACTTTATTTACACACTGGTGGGGTGCCATAATCTCAGAGACTTCTTTCAAATGTTAAAGACTTGAACCAGGTATCTGATGCATGCAAAACATATGCTATGTGACAAAACCACATTTCATCCCAAGCTGGGAAGTTTGTAAGCATCTTAGCGAAGGAGAGGTATCCCTCGCCCAGTTATTTCCACACAGATCTTTATTTAGCTGGCTTATAATGGGGTCCTGTGACCATACTGGTTTTGGGATTCTAGGTGCTGCAATCTTTTTTTTAAAATGGATTTTTCTAAGCTTTGCCTGGAACAACATATTCTGAAGCTTGACAACCCAGAAAAGTACACACTTATGCATGTTTATGTAGGCAAGTGATGTAGAAGCCAGGCAGGCAAATGACTTGTTGTATGCAACAATTATCTCTAAGTCAGTGGTTGGGTATCTTTTGGGGCAGGTGTACACCAGCTATAAAAAGGATGTTCCCAAAGAGTCAAGAATTGAGCTGAAACAAACAAAATGAATTTCAGTAGCAATCAATATTAAGTCCTGCTCAGATGCCCAAAGGTGATGAAACCTGACCTCACAGCAGCAGTACATGTGAAAATGATTTAAGAGTTTTAACAGACAATAAGCTAAACATAGGTCAAAGGTGTGATGTGATAGCTAAAATGCCAATATCTGCACCAATAGAACTATAGTGTCTAGATCAAGAGAAGTAATAGTGTCGTTCTGTTCTGTGCTTTGATTCTGTGTTCCTAAATGGCAAGGGGTTGAAGTGGATGACCATTGTGTTTTTTTTCTAACTCTATAGTCCTATGATTCTATGAAAATTACCACATAATAATGTTTTTGCTTGTTCTTAGGCTCACCCTTTGGGGCATTCCTATTGCACATCCAATTCTGTGATGACATTACCTCATGTGATCAAATTTGACTATGAGATGATCTCATAAAGCCCATATAGAGTGAAATGCGAGCAAACCTTTCAGACCTTGCTCTGTACAGATAGACATTTATTTCAGCACAGTCCTAGAAAAGGCTGCTTCCCAAGAAGATGACTACTGTAGACATAAATAAGCACCCCGTCTTCCCACCACACCTAAATATCCATTGACCATGGTTTAGCCACATTTTAATAGAAAGATTTGTTTGGAACTTTAAGAAAAACCATTCACTATCAGGCAAAACAGTTTGAGAAGCTCTCAACTAACAGAAGTAAATACAACTCCAGTCTGGAGGGATTTTTTCTGCCAGGTGCACATTAGCTTCCACTCTGCATTATTATTATTTTTACAACTTCTAACAGATGTGGAGGAGAAAAGTATGTGGGAAGAAAGGGGGAATTTAATACAAAAACAAATTCAAATAAGAAATGTGCATTGCTTAAACCCAAGCTTAAAGGGACAAAACCTACAAGAACAAAGGTTGAAGTTCATCCTAATGCTGTATCTGGCACTTAGATAATAGCAGACCTTTGAAAAATTACTTTTTGGGGAGGCCACAACTCCCAGTACAGTGGTACCCCGGGTTACGAAAATAATTCGTTCCGCCGCCGCGTTCGTAACCCGAAATGCTTCGTAAGCCGAAAAAGCCATAGGCGCTAATGGGGAAAAGCCGCGATTTCGTGCGAAATAGCGCCGAAAAGCACCAAAAATTTTTTCGTAACCCGAAAAAACCTTCGTAACCCGGAACAGTTTTTCCTATTGATTTTTTTCGTAACCCGGAAATTTCGTAAGGCGGCGCATTCGTATCCCGGGGTACCACTGTAAATCCCAGAGAGCACAATCTTAGGTGGCCACAAGTGTAGCTCCACATCTCCCTTTGGAAGGTAGCCTCCAAGCTCTGGAGCAAGAAAGTATGAGAGGACTGAGATAGTATCCACCTGAGGATTTACAATTGGAAGAAGACAATAAATACCACCCTTCTGGATCTCTCTGGAGAGTACTTTCTGGAGATGAAGGAGTGCAACATCAGCTTTTTCCTCCTGGTTGTAGATTTGTGGCCAGATATGAAACAGTTGCCTCATGCCCTCCTTCAGCTGCATAACAGATATGACAATGCACTCTGACATTTGGAACCTGCCTTCCAGAGAGAGTGGAATAGAAGTTGTGAGTAATGAATACTTCCTTCCACTATGTCCCCCATGCTGTATTATGGAATCTTCATATTTCATATCCCATATCTGGAGATAGCATGTTTTTGAGAGATCAATTGCCTTTCAGGAACACTAAGTCATATTCCTGGGGGGGGGGGGAAATAACATGTCCTGAGGCATGTGAACATCCAGGTAAATACGCTCATCAAATCTAAATGTGTGAATGAAGTGTTCCTTCCATCCCCCAAGTAATTTGCATTCCCTCTTACAACATGAGACAAAGGATCTCCTTGCACCCAAAGCAGTGAGCCAATCTCTACCTACTCCCTGTTGTGTCCCTCATGAAACATCTCCATCCATCCTTGTCAGAGATATCCTGATCCAATCATGGTTTTGTAATACTAAAATTGAAGTAATCAACCAGACCAGAATCCCATTGTTGATTCCTGGGAAGAGCCATTCAGCCTTTGTTACCCAACCAGATAATCCATCGCCTGAGGCTAGTTTTCAGGTTTAAATACGGTTCCAAAACCTAGTCTCTGAATACATAGCTGGCATACACTCTCATATTCTCTGTATGTTCTGTGTTGCCATCAGACCTCCCCGTCTCAACCACTCCAGCTTTCTGTGGTCTACTCATCGGATAAATAATTATAACCCCCTGAAAACCCCTAAAAATTCTGCCATGCCATTTCCATATTTCCATTTCACTTTGCTCTGTATGTGTGTCTATGTGAATTGTTCTCTCTCGTGTGTGATTGTACTCTGCATTTTTCTAAATAAAAGCGTCTTAGTTTACCCCCAAACTTGAGTCCTTCTCAGTTAATACTAGTATAAACAGGTGCTATTGGTCCAAAGGTTACCCAAGCCTCTTGCAAAAGCTAATTTCCCCAGCATTTGAAGCAATGCTGACAGTTGGTGGGGACCTCCCAGTCCCCACCACCACCACCTGTTCTTTGGTAACACTGTCCCTCTGCTGGCAAAGGCCAGGCTGACTGAGACTGATACCATGCTTATAATCTCTCTTATAGTCCACAGATTTCATAGTGACCACATTCATCTACTCCTCACACAAAGAAATCCACCTACATCCCCACACTGGTAAGCACTTCATCCATTTTTTTGTCCTGGACCTGATTACACACCTTGGCACAATGTACCTCCTAGAGTACTGAACACTGATTTATTTTTAGTGATCAGGACACATTAAAGTGAACTCCAAAAACATCAGAGTGTAATAGAGTAATTGGAAACAAAACTCATGAACTAAGCTACCATCCAATAAAGGTTGTTACACATGAAGAGAAATGCAATTTCTCATTAGAAAAGGCTGCTATAGTGAAGTCAGAATACAGTATCTGGCAACTTTGCCTTGCCTTAATGGTCCTGAACCTAAAGCTGAAAGGGGAAATGATTTACCTTTTTAAACCAAGTATGATGCAATAAGCTATTACAGTGGTACCTCGGGATACGAAATACCCAGGTTACGAAATTTTCGGGATACGAAAAAATCCCATAGGAAAACATTGTTCCGGGTTACGAATGTTTTTTCGGGTTACGAAAAAACTTTTGGTGCTTTTTTCGGCTTTTTCGCACGGAATCGCGGCTTTTCCCCATTAGCGCCTATGGCAATTCGGCTTACGAAGGCTTTTCGGGTTACGAACGGTGCCACGGAACGAATTAATTTCGTAACCCGAGGCACCACTGTAGTCAAGTGGAGGAAACTGGCATGAGAAAGTTACACCCAGACAGAGCTGATGAGAGGATACAACCTTACTTTACTAAAGTCATTCTCAGGCTTGAGAATGCATATTTGGAGAAGGGATGGGCAATTTCTTCACATTCTTTGGAAGTCTGGAGAAATTTTAACACAACACTATCTGATGTGATGAATCAGCAGTTCCCCCCCTTAGTGTGTCAGGCAATGACACCACAAAGGGTGAGACTTCCTCATCTGGAATTCTGAAATCTGAAATACTTCAAAATCTAAAACCTTTTCATGGGTGGCTGAGACAATGACACCTTTGCTTTCTGATGGTTCAACCTACACAACTTTTGTTCTATGCACAAATGAATTGAAAATATTGTATAACATAACCTTCAGTCTATGTATACAGTGCATCCGCGTCATACAGTGCACACGCTGAAAGTTGCACTGGGAGAAGGGCCGGTGCATCCCATAAGGAATAATGGGGCGTGCGCCTGTAGTACATGCACCCCGCCGCACCACCATGCCACTGTGTGCACGAGCCCCATTCATTTAAATGGTGCTCAAGCAGAGGCAGAATTCCCTTTATGCAAGGGAGGTCTAGAACAGATCCCTGCATAAAGGAAGGGCAGACTGTATAAGGTATATATGAAATGAAAGTGAATTTGTGCTTAGACTTGAATCCCATCTCCACGATTCAAAAACTCTGAAATCTAAAACACGTCTAGTCTCAAGCATTTTGGATAAGGGAGACTCAACCTGTACTTATGCCTGTTGAGTATGACTCACTAGGGATCAGCAGCTGATGGCTTGCAGGCTAGCACCAGTCCATGGGCCACCATTGTCAGTACCAATGCACCAAAGGATGTATTTCGATTTGACTCATGTAATAACTGAAGGTGATGCCATCTAAAGGTGATTCTGGGTCCTACATTTTTATCTCGCTTGAGGGCTCAGCTGGTGAGGGCTGAATAGGAAAGGCATTGTTTCTATGAAAGTCATGGTCCAAGAGAAGGGTGTGAGATTACAGCTCCCACCATCCTCCACCATTGATTGGGATGGCTTGGAGCTGATAGGTTTTGGGGGTCTTAAGAACAAGAGTCCACCCCCTTCTCTTATTCCACAGAGTGGATATACCCCAGGTCTCTGCAAGAAATCACTGGGCTGAGGGTGCTAGATATTTTAAATTCTGATTCAGCCCTGATTCTGATTCCAGCCTGTGTGGTGTCGTGGTTTGGATGTTGGACTACAACCCTGGAGACCATGGTTCTAATCCCTGCTTGGGCACGGAAACCCATGGACTGACCTTGGGCAAGTCACACTTTCTCAGCCTTGGAGAAGGGCAATGGCAAACATCTTGTGAACAAATTCTGCCAAGTAAACCCCATGATAAGTACGCTTTTGGGTCAGAAGTGATTTCAAGACACACAAGAACAATTTTTTGAACATTATAGTATTCAATATGTCTCCTAGTTTGTTCATTCATCCAAGGAATTATCTTTATCTTGTCTAGTACACTCTTACTTATGCTCCACTAGTGATTGTACAGTGCACCTGTGTCATACACGGGTGCATTTTATGTGGCTTTCAGCTTATGCTGAAAGCCATGCAACAAAAATAGAATGGCATGCGTGATTGTGGTGCGCGCACCGCACCGCATGCACAAGCCTCATTATTTTTAATGGGGCTTGAGCATGCGCACTATTTGCTTTACGCGGGGGTCTGGAACGGATCCCCCGGAAAGTAAGGGCACACTGTATTCCTCTCTATACAAGTGGAAAGGGCTGAATTGAGAGATCTATTTTCCTTTAAACTTGATCTCCAAGATCCACTACCTGGATCCAAATGCAAGATGTGCTTAAAACATAAGAGCTCTGTGATCAGGAATTTGGTTTATCTAATATAACTGAAAGGAGATCACAGTTCTGTGTAAAAGGGCATTCCTGGGTCCAAATCCTATGTCATATCTGTGCAGTGAAAATCTCTGCATGTGGGCCTATGACTGTACTAAGCATCTCCTATATTGTATGGTAAGGGTGTGCAACTGAATGTACATCACACACCAAGATACACATGCACATATAAATGCACAATGGCACAACGTGAGTAATTCTGCTTCCATAACCTTGAACTGAATGCACATGAATTAAATATTTTTATTTATAAAACAGATGCATTGGGAAAAAATGTCCAATCACTTCCAACTTATGCATATGTAAGGCACCAGAAGAATTCCAGTCCTGAAAACCTTAAACTTTCATTTCTATATAAATGTTGAGGGTTAGAATAATTTTGTTGTTAAACAAGAGGGATTCAGAAAGCAAACCCTTGCTGATGTCTTTCAGATAAACCAGAGATCTGTCTGTTGATCCAGATTGACACCTCACTCCAGTTCAAGTGAGAAACCTGTATACTATCAATGGGTGGAGAAAAGAAGCGGAATAGTGCATTGTTTGTCCTGATCTGGCCTATGAATGTTTATCAATTCCTTTGGACAGTCTTTTTATTTTTACACTATCTATAGCACATAGTACATATGTGGATAGGCCCTCTGCCTATACTATTTGCATGCAAATTCAGAAGAACTAATACACTGAGGAGTGATGATATTGAAGACATCCCAAATCCCCCTCCCCCTCCTATTTCTACATATTTATTATAAGTATTTTATCAGAACTTGGAAAAGTTACTATTCTTAGAATCTCCAGGAACGCTACTGGTCAAGCCAGCTGGGGGATTCTGATCACTGTCATTCAAAAAAGTAACTTTTCCAAGTTTTGATATTTATACTCTGGCATTCAGTCTGATTTGTTGATTGTACTCTGGTTTGTTGCTGCTTTGGTTGCTCACCGTGCATAAAATTAGGGAAATTAAAAGCTTGAGGACAAGACCTATGACTCCTTTTATTTTTTTAATACTTTTATATTTTACAGAACTGGTTCAACATTGAACAATAATGCAACTTGTCTGTAAATGTTAGCCCTACCGATTTTCATACCTCAATTTTTGTAAAGGGAAAATTGCCACAGGGAATGCAGACTGGATTGCAGATCACTTTTCTAATCATCCACAAAGACTGAAGTTGAGAGAAAGGATATGACGCTGCTTCTTCTTGGTAAACTGGGGATTGTTGCAGGATCCAGAATGGAGAGAAAACAGCTAAGAAAAATACGGGAGTATTGAATGTCCCGTGCAGTTAGTGACATCTTGTGGTAAAATTAGGGAGCAACCAGTTATTGTGGGTGAAGGTTAAGGAGGCAGAGCATGGAGACACTTGTGCTTTTGATTAATATTTAAAATCCAGACTGGTCCTTAAGACTTCAGAGCAACCACATTATTCTTTAATTTTTAAGCTAAATATGAGTTTTCAAAAACATTCCAACAGATTTGCATGTTAAAGCAGTTTTCTCCACACGGTTTGTTCCCACTGTTCAAAACTGTTCAAAACAGTCTTTGGTCACCTTATCAAAAACAAATGTATTTGTTGGCAGAATTCAAACAAGCAGCCTGTCACACTTCTGTGGATCAGTATGCAAAGATGATGTAGCACCTCTGAGATTGAGCTAAAGTTGGTAGCATAAAACTTGCATAGACTTACCTTTTACTTCATCAGATGCCGTGACATGCCTAGAAACAGAGATATGAACATCATTATGAGCTAGTTGGAGAATAATAATAATAATAATAATAATAATAATAATAATAATAATAATAATAATTTTTTACTCCGCCTCTCCAATAAGATCAAGGCAGTTTACAACAATAAATAGTTGCATGTGTGAATAGCAACCATAACACAAGATTTACATGTATGGTGATGAGATGACAAGTACAGTTTTAAGGAGGATCACTGGGTGACAAAAGCAGGAAGGAAGATGTTGCCCAAAGCCAAAGTGAGCAGAATTACTGGGATGTAGTGTGATGTTGGCTGGGAACCAGAAAACAGATGTGATAAACTGAGCAAGACAGTCCCCATGAGGCTAGTGTTATAATGTGTAGTGGGTCAGGAAACTATTGTTTCTGTTTAGTCCGTGGTTGGTGGACTGGAGTTTGTGGTTATATTCCAATATTCCAGATATATTCCAATTCTGATGTTTCTCTTTCTCATTGGAAGAGATACCCAGAACCTTTGCATTTATATTGCTATTCACACATGCAAACAGCTCATTCATTGCTATAAAGCTCTGTTCCTAGGCACTTCACTCCATGCAACTGATGTAGACTGAAGTCTATGAAAGCTTATGCTACCAACCTCTTTTTCTCAGGGACAAAGCAGATGGCCTGCCAGGAGTGGCCAGTCTGCTGTGGCTGTGAGTGGGCTGTGATTGCGCCAAGACTGTGGCAACCATATAGCCCACTTCCAAAGCGGGCTGCTGCCACGTTCCCCAAACCAGCTGCCACCAGAAGCCAGATTTAATTGGCTCCTTTTTGATCCAGTCCAAAGGACCAGATTGCAGCATCAGAGTGGCTTCCCGCCACTTTGGGGGCATGCATAATTTGAATGTCATGCTCCCAAAGTGGCCAGAAGCCGCTTCTTTTGGCCCATGTGTTTCAGGCCTCAATCTCAAAGATGCTACAAAATCTCTTTGCATATTTCTTGTATGAGGTTTTGTGAACTAGACCCAGCACTTTTTTGGAAGAATATCAGAGTTCTCTTCAACAGGCAGTGATAAAAGTGAGAAATACATACATGTGTACATACAATCTAGTTCAGATGGCCTCACGTTGCCCTTAGTGTCCAACGAGGTACCATTGTGAAGCCTATAAACAGGATGCAAGTGCAATATCACCTGCCTGTGCTACCTAAAAATGGTATTTGTAGACATGGAGACAAATCCAATTGTTACTCCCAAGAAGAGTAGAAACATTAAATCAGTGATTAGTCAACAATAACTTTCATCTATTCAATGGCTCTACTGTATTTGGGGTTAACAATCAGATTTAACCCATAGTGTCTCTGACCCTTGAGAAAGTGATAATAAAGCAAACAATTTGGTCAAGGACTCACTCTTTATTGGAATATGTAGTTTCCAGTGTGTGCGAGTATCTGCCATATTCATGTATATATTAAAAAGATGAATGTGTATATTACTATGAATTTATGTTCCGGTATATATGAATTCTTGTATACACGAATAAGAAGAAATTATTGAAAGCCTCATATTGTAGACTGAGCAATCTTGCTTTCAGCTGATCCGGAGGGTATAACCTGAGCCAGTGTACTCAAATTACAAGAAAAGAGATTTCAACTACATACATACAGGAAGAACCTCTGGACTGTACAGCAGTGGAACAGACTTCCAGGAAATATGTGGTGGACTCGTTTCATTTTGAAGTTTAAAGCAGAGGCTGGATGAATATCTGTTAGGGATGTTTGAGCCATGGATTTCTTTCACAGCTTGAGTCTCCCTTATCTTAAATGCTCCAACATCCAAAACTTTTTGGATTAGTGTAGTGTGTACATTTGCAAGGCTGGGGAGGGATGTGGGCCTAGAAAGAGATGTGAACCAATGATCAGGAGCACTGCTGTTGCTACCCCTGCCTCCAAAAACAGAAGCGGATGGCTGGAGGGCTCCCCAGAGATCTCCTGTACAGTAGTCAGGTGCTTTATGTAAAATAAAATGGTGCAGTATTTGTGAACTGCAGAGAGAAAGACATGAGATTTCAAAACCCTTTTTAAAACATGCATGAAAAAAGAGTAAACTTGGTGGGAGGAGGCAAGCAGCACCGGAAGATGGGTGGGTGATAGGAGCCAGAAAAAGTGGTTATGGTGGCGTTGGCAGCCTCTGCAGAAATGGGCAGCCTGAAATCCAGGTTGCTTTCCCCAATTGCTCTCCACAGCCCGCAAATACTGTATTGTTTTATTCTGTATAAGGGACCTAATTTTGGAATATTTGCCATCTGCCTGCTTCTTCCTTGCATGAGCAGTAGTGCTGCCACCGCCCTGAAGGCAGAAGCATGTGGCTGGAGGGCTCCCCAGATATCTCCTGTACAGTAAGCAGGTTCCTTGTGTCTGGGACTGACACACGTTGGCTACAATTATTTCTGTTTTCCCTAGAAACTCACAGACCAACATCACAGACCAACATCAGCCAATGGAATAGCATGTTGAATAGCATTTGACTAGATGATGCTTCAGATCACTTCCAACTTTCAATTTGATGATTCAGTGCTTATGCCTAGAAACTATTGGTAGCCTTATTTTCCACAAATTTGTCTAGTTCCCTCTTAAAGCTGTCCAGGTTGGTGGCTATCACTACCTTTTGTGGTAATACCATAGCTTAATACCCCTGGTGAAGAATGAGTTACTTTCATCTGTACTGAATCTCCCATCAGTCAGCTTCTGTAAGTGAAGCAGATTCTAAATTTCCCCCCTTTCAGAACATGGTCCTCTTTCTGCATACCATACAGAATTCTATACACCATTGTCTTATATCATCTTTATTCTGCTTTTCCCTAACCCAAAATTGCACCAAAGTTGGCAAGCCTTCCTCTTGGAGGAGTCATTCCAGACCTGACAAAAAGGGGGAAAGGCCGTAATATGGGGTCACTGAATGATTTCTTTTTCACTTCTTTAAGAATGTTTCTCAGAGCTATTCAAAACAGAAACAATCCATTCTGATGAAAGAATACAATGATTTTTTTTCATAGTATTCTTTGATTCTTGTTCTATCCATACAAGACTACTATAAATCAATGCTATGAGTACTTCCTATGGTATTCCTAAATGGCTTTAGAAAAATAAAACATTGCCTTATACAACAGCAACAAAAATCGGCTTCAAATCCTGATTGATAACTATTTTATTTTGCATGTACCCATGAAGTTCCATAATCCTTGCTAATACAGAATAAAGATAGAATGTGGTCTCCCAGGACTTGTTTTGAGCTAATCTCATATACCTCTGATAACTGCCTCTTATGTCTATTATCATTGCAACCGACTTTCTATAAAGATAGCATATCATTCTCTCACCTGTACAATTTAGCTAATGGAAATATGAGTAAGCTTGGAAAATTATTTCATAATCTCTTGATACTTAAGAGAGATACAGAGAATATTCAGAGTTAATTTTCTTTATACCTAGGCTTTTCCCAAGATCACAACACTTCTGATAGCTATTTCCATGACTTGACACATAACTTCTTGAAGAAGCCTTTTCCTACATTACGGTTTCCAATTGTGCTCCCAGTCCCTTTCGTGGGCACAGTTAGGAAACATAAAGAAAACAATACTCTGCTTGAAGTGCAGCTGGTTAGGTGAAATGTCATCACCTGTTCCTTTCCGCAGAGAAAAAAATATTCATAGGGAGCTAAATAATATCCATTCTTGAGGCTACCCAGGTAGAAATGAAAGAATCCCACCATTAGTTTTTGCCTTGCCATCTACAATTTATTTGTGGATCCCTGCCTATTGAGAAGTTGCCATTTATGTGAAAAATATAATATAATATAATATAATATAATATAATATAATATAATATAATATAAATTTATTCATACACACACACACACACACACACACACACACACATGTTCATATAATTTTATCTACAAAAAAAATTTAGGTAGATGAATAGGAACACATCTGGCTACCAACCTTAGAATCATAGAATCATAGAGTTGGAAGAGACCGCAAGGGCCATCCAGTCCAACCCCCTGCCATGCAGGAAATCCAATCAAAGCATCCCCAATAGATGGCCATCTAGCCTTTGCTTAAAGACCTCCAAGGAAGGAGACTCCACTACACTCCAAGGGAGTGTGTTCCACTGTCGAACAGTCCTTACTGTCAGGAAGTTCTTCCTAATGTTGAGGTGGAATCTCTTTTCCTGTAGCTTGCATCCATTGTTCCGGGTCCTGTTCTCTGGAACAGCAGAAAACAAGCTTGCTCCCTCCTCAATATGAACCTCCTTCCCCCACAAACATGGCTCATCACTTCTTTAACCAGTTTCAAAACTAAGTTGAAGACCATCCTGTTCAGAGCATTCCCAGGCATTGTGTGACCTTGTCTAACTAGCAGTTGTATTATGTACACTATGTAAAAAGTCACATTTGTTCAGCCACTGACAGTTACATTTATGGGGTCATGACAAACGAATTGGAAGAATGGAGCCATGCAAGGTTTTGATTTAGTCTGGAGAAGAGAAGATTAAGAGGTGATATGATAGCCCTGTTTAAATATTTGAAGGGATGTCATATTGAGGAGGGAGCAAGCTTGTTTAGACATCATAGAGAAGACTATTTGAAACCTAAACAGAACGATAAGGCTCTTGTATATATTTATTCTATTTTATATGCTTCCATACTGGTCTTGCTTTTCAAATATTTCAGAAGCATTTTGAAGGAAAATAAGTGATATTACTAGGCATTCTACAGTATTCTCAGTAAAAAATAGACAATGAGGAAGAAATTTGCTCAATAATGCAGATTTTGGGGTGACAATTGGAAAAATGAATATCCAAGTGGGAAAGGAAATCGGATGGGGAAAGAGGTGGAGGTCAAAGCTCTTAAAAAGGCATCATAGACTTTTGGCTCTCTAGATGTATCTCATCCCTATATTTGGCTGGGGATTTGGGGAGAAATCCACTTCCTGTTTTAAGGTAAAAAAAATCTATTGTGGGAGGGGATGCCAGAACCCGCTGGAATGAAGAAGCAATATGGAACAGATTCAAACGATGAAAGAAAGACTGCCACAAAATAGAATTCTGCAGGAGCAAGTGGATTTTAGGGAATGGCAGTATGAACATCGTGTAGGGAAGAAATTCTGGAAAGAGCATTTGGGCAAGAGAGAAACCCATGTTTTCTGAATCTTCCATACAAAACTGCAGGGACATACACACCTTCCTGTTATGGGCATTCAGCCAACCAATTTTTCATGCAACACATGGGCCCTTGCTCAACCATCCCCAACCAAACCAAGCTATAATATTTTGTCTTCCGAAATTATGGGTTTTCGTTACGTAATATATTTTATTAAACATGTTTTATATGTTGGTAAGAGATGGATATCTAGCAAATGCTCCATATTATCACTTATACAAGAGTGGTTACATTTGGATCCCTTTAAATAACAATGGACATTAGCAAGTATTTAGTTCTCACCCATCAATAATGACATTGAAATGCATATTTAAATGGATTGGGTAACAGAATCTGCTGCCTAATAGCCCACCAGATTTCTATTGATTATGGTACTTCTGCTTCTTTTGATTTTCCTCAGAATACCCAAGATGACCAAAGCAGACTCAATACTATACTAATAAGACTCAAGGCTTTTTTTATAGCACTACTGTAGGGCCAAACTCTGATTAATTCCTTTTCAGCACCATGGAAGGGATGAGTCCCTGAAAACATACTTGCATATTTCTCCATGGAATATGTATTCTAACCTGAGATATTCCTATATTTATCTTCTTTGATCACTTAGTAGGGCTATGCAAAGTTGGCAATGCATTTGAGAAAGTGGCTATCCCCCCTCATTGTCACACATATTAGAGCTAAATTGTTCTAGCAGATATGACAAATGGTTTTATTCTCCATTATTTCAGTTTTGTGACTTTAAGACTGAACAGATTACATGCCCCAATAAATTTCAAGATGCAAGTACACTTGTTCAATGGGCACTGAAAGCAAGCCAACACGCCAGCCAGCCACTTCTTGCTTTTGTTGGTGCAGCTGTGTGGCGGATTACACATCTTCAATGTCAGGATCCCATTCTCATACTCTTGCTGACTTCAGACATGTAGTCAAAGTAGCTTTATAAACATGTAGTGCCATTTAATAAAGAGTTATTTTGCAAGTATGTTTTGTCACTCATTCTTTCACTGAATTGTTATCCCATATCACTTGATGTTAAAATATTAACAAATTCAACTCAGATATAATCTGCATTTTCATCCAGATTTGTTTTAAACATTCCATCACTAAATTATAGCAGTTCCTCATAGATTACTATTAGAACCAAAGGAACATGTGGACAAATGTTGTAGGAGAGACTCCAGACAATATAAAAATCACTCACATTTTTATACAAAGAACATTGCCCCAGTAATCAAATCCTCTAAGGTGACAAATATGGGTCATGTACACTTAGGGATGAGGCACTTCAATAATTAAAAAGGAAGTGGTGGTAGAAACTTATAAAAAAAACAAGGAATAGTCGTTTATATTGCCATTTTATGAAGTTACTTAACTATACCTTTCAGGCCACATCATCTGCAACCATTTTAAAAATGAGATCAAAGCTACTTCAGCCCAACTACATGAGGAAACACAACCTCACACATACAAAAACTACTGTGGGCAATTTCTTTTGGTCAAGTGGTTCACAAATCTGAAGTTCAGAAGAATGCCCACACTGAAATGTTCACAAACACAGTGTGTCGGTTTAGCTGTGTAGTGCATACTGGGACACCTCACAAAGGTTGGATGTCCACTTCCACAAGGTTCAGTTCACAGATGGTCTCACGGGAAAGAGGACTGGATTCAACCCCCAGCATTCTTTGGTAGGGAGCGAGGAAAACTCCTACTTGAAACTTTTCAGAGCCACTGCCCGTCAGTGTTGACAATGTGTAGTTAGATTGACTAATGGTATGACTCAATGTAAAGCCGTTTTTCTATGTTCCTGACACATAATTCTATCATCTATGCTAAGAGAAATAAAATCTCCAAGATGGGGTGGGGGAGCTCATAGCCAAAACAGCAATTATCTGCATTAAAGGCAAAACAATCAGTGGACTAAAGAGGGAAACCCATGATCTGTAAAAAACAAAAAGGTAAAGCATTCTAATTACACCCATAAAGGGGAATCACCTCACCAAAGAAACAATGGAATGAAGGTCAGAATTAGAAACTATGGGAATGGAAGACTCTGGAGAAGGCTATCTGGAACCTAGAACAGGACCTCTCTGCACTGTTTCATTTGCTACACATTGCACGTTGCTGAAATGAACTGTCCCTCTCCCTAAACATAGCTAACTCCCATCCATATTCCAAAAGGGTTTTTGCAGCAAACAGTGCTGGTGGATTGTGTCCAACTCTTTATGCAGAAGAATTAAGCTTGGTATTAATGCCTAAATCTGCCAAGGCAGGACAAAATGCCTGCCGTATTTAACAAAAATAAATAAATTACAGAATTACTCCAATTAGGTAGGATTTAAATCGTTCCTGGGTTATTGTACTTAGAAAAACACACCATTTAAGTCACAAGTAATTTTCCAATTAAATCTCTTTGTTAAAATTTACTGTGACTTAGAAAGCAACCTCATATTGGACACAGTGCTGGTCAATGCGTGATTTGAAAATATTCTTATGTTTTTTTTATTTTTTTTTTTTTTTTTAAAAATTTTTTTAAATTTTTTTTTTTAAAATTTTCTGGCACTTGCAAGAGATTTCAGAAGAGGCTTAACACAATCCAGAACAGCAACTCCTCTTCAAGAGATATCTATCTGCCATTTCTATTTCTGTTTAAAACTCCAACAGGCACACCAGTTGGTACTCTGCCAAACTTCTCTATTACACATAGTTAAATTAGGGGGTATGTTCGTTTTCACTTTTAAAAGTGATTACAGTGAATCTTACACTAAGGCAACTTGGCAAAATATGAATTTATTTACAAATTTATGTTCCAAGTTACAACCGAAAACATTTTAGTGAAATCCCAATTAACAAAATGCAGTGATTTATTTATAATGAATGGTATTAAAATGGAACGACTGACAGTCTCTGGCTACGGTCAGCACATTTCCCAGGAGTTGGAGACAATCTGAAGATCTCATGTTGATTGTCAATAAGGCCTTCCAGTTTTCCCGTGTACTCAGTGGCTCTCTCCTTTCTTGCCTACCCCTAATAGAAGGAGAAAGTCATTAGCATTTAGTACACAAAAGGGATCTTAAACATTTTTATCTGGACTCTATGTCTTTTCCCAGTATGCCTTATTTTCTTGTACTGGTGGGGATGTGACTTGTGAACCCCTAAACTGTTTGACAATGAAAAAGAAGAACAATTGGATATTTAGTATGCAGCCGACAAAGTACTGTTAAAAGTGACTGCAATGTAATCATCACATATGAGTTTAAACATGTAAGTTGAATGAAAGCCTAATTAGGGATCTTCCTATACTTGCTCCTACACCATGGCTAAGGCATCACTTGGTCCTACTATTGGGATGGCACGCAAAAGAATCTCACTGTAGGAAGAGTGAAGTGTAATGTTAGAAAGTGCCAGCACAGTGCATTCCCCAACCCTCTGAAGTTTTTAGAGGTTTAAGTTGAACAGACAACTACAATTTCCTCCCAAACACCCATAATGTAAACTACGGTTTGTGTACATGTCTACAGTGATTGGCCCAATTAAAATTAAGTGGGAATAGGGGAATGTCAGTGTGCAAACCGACGTAATAAATGTGCTTGCTGCCAACTTGGTTGCAAATTCAGCAATGCATTTCTTTTAACCATACCAAAGGAGAGTGCTCAAGTGAGATGTTTAACTGCTGTTTAATGTAATGCATGGACTGATCACTGCGGCTTGATTTGTAGTGCTAAACTGCATGTTTAATGTAATGCATGGACATGATCACTGTGGCTTGATTTTGCAGAACAGGCGAGGATGAGAAAACACCTTATTTCAACATGGAACACAGAAATCCCAAATCTATCTTCACTCTTATGCAGATAGAGAATACGCAACTGGCAGGTGGGCTGGTAGATACCAATTTTGCAGGCCTCTTTGAACCACACCTGCATTTATAAGGCAGTTACATATTCATAACTTCACACCAAACTACTGAAGTCTTCGACAACGCTAATATAAAGGTTGATAACTTCTGATTACTTAGGTATTATGTGAATTCACAGTCAACAGCATGTGGATCCATTTTACATCATACTCTTACATACATTCTAAACCAGTAGTTCCCAACTTTGGTTCTCCAATATTTTGGACTTCATTTCCCAGAATTCCCAATTGTGTGGAGTTGAAGTTCAAATACCCAGAGGATCCAAGTTTGAGAATCACTGATCTAAACAGAAATCTAGTCTAACCAAGGCTGCCATCCCATGGCAGAAATAATCCAGTTTGACACCACTTTATTGCATTGCTCAATGCTGTGGACTTCTGGGAATGTTGTTGTTGGCAGAGAGATTTCTGACAGAGAAGGCTAAACGTCTACGTTCTGTGAGCCATTTAGCCTTCTCTGTCAGAAAGCTCTCATGCCACAACTACAATTCCCAGAAGTCCACCAGTATTGAGCTATGGCTGTTAAAATGGTGTCAAATGGCTTATTTGCACAGTGTGATGACGTCCGGATCTGTTGGAGGTAAACTGTTATTATTATATATATACACACACACCACACACAACCACACACACACACACACACAGTGGGCATGCAGATATCAATTCTAAAAGACCGGGGCAATGTGAATTAGAAACCACATGTATACTAAGTGAAATAATTTCAAACAAGTTAAGATTTAATGAAGCATGTTACAAAAAGCCAAAGCTAAATTGGGCAAGGGACCAAAAATATTTATTCTCCAGTTTTGTTTAAAACCAAGATGCTCCCAGTTTGGATTAAGTAGTTACATCCACAAATTAGGACAATTATGATGTTAGCAGAAGTGGCCACCAACCATCTCAAAAAAAATAAATTGATACCATTGTCAGAGGGAAATGCTCAAATGGCCCATATGTTTACCTGAAAAATTAAACATTTGGCATGTTTGTACAGCATTGTTAGAACTGCCAAGAGGATTCCCATCTTTACAATGACACATAATCATTAGGGACTATAAAGACATAAAAGCAACAGCATAATTTCCCTTCATAGATATATCTTTTCTATGGGTACACCTTTTAATGCTATGACCTGTACACTTTACAGAAGAAGCAAAGTGATTTTTCCATTTTTTATAGCAACTTCAATTCGTGCTGACATTTGACTGGTAGGTCTACCACATTTAGAGTCACTCATACACAAAACACTATCCAACTGGCCTGCATTATGGCATGTGCAGCATAAACCCTGCCAACTCTTTCCCAACTTCCTTATTTAATTTTCATGCTGCCTGATAGAAACCCAATAGATAATGACCATTAAGGGCCAAAGTGGTTAGTGATTGAGTGTTGGACCGGACTCCAGAAGACCAGAGTCCAATCCCCATTCAGCAATAGAAACCCACTGGGGTGACTGTGGAAAAGTACATTCTTTCAGCCTTAGAAGAAGGAGAAGCCAAACTCTGGCTATATTTTGCCACGATATAAACCTATGATAGAGTCACGCGAGGTAAGAACAACAAACATACCACTTAGATTGGACTTCTCTTGAAAAGTGCCAGAAGGCAAATGTAGTACTCAGGGATGTGATATTGCTTGAGTTCATTAATGTTTCAGGTTAAGAAGATAACACCAAAAAGGCAGTAATGTTATTACAGCACTTTATAATACTATCTACTGATTATTTTTATTGATTTGCTTGACTATATCTGTAGGATGGGGTTTAACTCATCTAGCCCTTTTTGTGATGCGCGTGACAACTTTAGATATAGTCCCTTCCCTTATAGTTACATAATCAAATGATCTTGTGAAAGACTTCCATGACTTCAGCTTCTATCCTCACAAGAAACACCACACGTAAAAACTCCATTAATGAACCGGCTGCTAGTAGATGGCTCCACATTTTTGAGGATACACAGTTGGCCTTCTGTATCCATTGGATTGAAGCATCCATGTCTTGAAAATATTCAAAAATATATGCATTCTAAAAAGCAAAGCTTAATTTTCCATTTTATATATAGGGACACCATTTCACTATGCACTGAATCTATGGGACTTGAGCAGCTGTAGATTTTGGTATCTGGAACCAAAAACACAGTGGATACCAAGGGCCACTGTTACAATAGAAATTGCTTAAAGAGCAGGACAACATACTTTACACATAACAAGGTCCCAGGTACCAGTGTCTAATCTCCTCCACTTGCGCAGCTTAGAGAACTGAGCCAGTGAGAATTGACAGCACTTAGCTGTATGACAGTACTGAGCCGTAAGGCCCAAGCTGTAAGGCCCAAGGATTTTTCATATAAGGCTGCTTCCTAACTATGTTCTAAATAGTAGTTAAAAGGTTATATGAGGACAGTTAAAGGTTTAAAAGCTGCTGCCCTTTGAGGGTTCAAAAACTATGAATGCTTGAAACCCCTCAGAAAATTTAGCCACAGGTACCCATGCTAGGGTTGCATCTGAAAAAGGGTTGTCTTCTTCCACCTCTTGCTTCACGTGAAAACGTGATACAATCGGTCTTCAGTATCCCGCGGTTTCCTTACCCCCGGATTCAAGCATCCCAACTTATTTTTTTTACTTAACCCAAAAAAGCAAACCTTGATTTTTGCCATTTTCCATCAGGTACACTAAATCGGACTTGAGTATCCCATGATTTTTGATATCAACCAAGGGTCCTGGACCAAACCCCGCAGATACTAAGGGTTCACTCTAGAAATCTGAAGATACATGGTCTGAATACTAGTAATCATGAATCATCCAGCTGCACATAATAATATGATGAAGACGGAAAAAAAAAAGAGAAGAATGTACAAAAGAAGAACTTTAACATGGTATATTAAACAAACATGAGTCCATGAGAAAAACAAGAGAGCCAGGAAAGCTGTCCCAGAAGGTGACAGAGAAGAACTGATGGTACCAAAAGCAGTGAAAATGTGGTAAGGAAAGAGATGCTAGGTGAAGAGAGGAAGCAGGAGAAAGGGCGGTTGTAAGCAAAGGTCATTTAAGAACAAAAATCTTTCGGATTTTTATTTCTTGGCCAGGGAATGCTGAAAAAATAATAAAACAAGAGTGTTACATGAAGCACATTAGCCAATGACAGGGAAGATGGAAGTCATCAAGCCATACACAAAAAAAGCAGCTTTGCATTCCACATGCATTTTTAAAAAGTCCTAGCTACCCTGCAGCATAAAGGAGCGCGTACAAGATTCCAGGTACATTGAAGCTCAAGCCCATCCTCCATTTCAATCAGTTAGCAAAGAATGCACAAAAACAAATTAACCCACTCCGGCTATCTCAACTTTGCTCTGACATGGCGGTGGAAAGGCTTGCTCTCGTTTCTTTTTGCTCCATGCTTCTGGACTTTAAGGCCTGCGTGTGATTTCAGTGAAGCATGGAGCAGCCCAAACCATTCCCAATGTCTTGTGCCACAACTGGAGAAGACCTGAACTAAGTCCAGAAGATGCTTCTGAATTGATTAACATTCCTGACAAGTTATCTGGGAAAAGTTTACTACTTAAATCTTCTCTGTTTGTGTTCCGTGGGGCACTGACATGACTAGGAATATTTCCGATGAGGGGTGGGCAAAGTGGTGGGTTTGCATGGCGGCCCTTGGGCCCCCAAATGTGGCCCATGTACACCCCTGTTGTGCCTCCCCCTATACATTTTTTTAAAAGTCACCTGAGTTTGGGGGAGGTTTACCAGAAACCTGACCAAACTGACCCTAACTTAGCTGCAAAGATGGCAGTTCCCCTAATGACTCTCAATCTACCGATAAAACCAAAACCGCTGCAAAAAAATCTCGCCAAAATGGCTGGTTGGAAGTGATGCAACTTGTTATTCCTAATAAGAGATACTGGGTGAATTGTCCCAAAAAACTTTTGCAGTTAATGTCTAAAAAATCAATTCTCCCACCAACTGTTTTCTGGCTTGGGCAGGCTTTTTTTCACCTGTTATGACTGATACTTTGGGATTATAGTTGGCATTCTAATTAATGACAGTTGAGAATCACAGTAGAGATTAGGAAGGAAAACTGACTCCTGGCAAGAGCTAAGTTTTTGATGCCAGGATAGAACGTCACTGAAGAGAGTTGGCAGTGGGGGGGCAGACTGGAAGAGGAAGGATCCGCTGAAGGTTTGATTTTACTAAACTACAGTGTGCCCTTACTTTACGTGGGGGACTCTCTTACGGGCCTCCTCTGCGTAAAGCCAATCCACCGCCTATGGCGCGAGCAAAATGAATGGAGCTTGCCGCATGTGGTGGCGCGCATGTGGCGCCTTTTTTGTCCCTGTGGGACGCTGTCGCCCCTTCTCTCTCCTCCGTGCATGCTTTCAGCATATGCTGAAACGCCGCGTAAACACGCCCGCTATGGACGTGGGCGCACTGTATTTGTTTCACACTGAACACTGTCAAAATTCTTCACACATGACCACCGTCTTACTGGTTACTGTATATGGATTAGTGGGAGATTTTGACTTTTCTAAGTTGGTCCTCATATTCCCCCTCTACCTAAGTACAGCGGCCCTCGGCTGTACGAGGATGGATCCTTTTCCATACCCCCCCCACGTGAAGTCCAAATGCCGCTCATGCCTCCTGCCCATTCCGTGTAATGAGGACGTGCCGTGCCTTGCGCCCCGTGCACTTCCTGTTGCGGCTTTGCGCGTATGGTGCACAGCTGCGCATTAGTCGCGTCCCACCAGCTGACGCAGGTGGCACTGGTATCATGGAAGCCAGCTATTTTTTATATAAATTTGGATGTTCTCTGATCCATGTTATGGTTTTCTTTCCACGGTTACATATTATTAGAGTAGGGATGAGCCTGTATTCTGTAGCCTCTTGGTCTGAGCCCCGAGAAGTCTCCACTAGACTCGCATTTCCAGGCATTCCTACTCTGAAGTTTGCACTTCAAATTTAGGTAGCTCTGACTTACTTTCTCTCTGATAATTCTGCCTCCATCTGTGGATCGTATCAGCCCTCCATCCTCTAACGCTGACATCACTACTTGCTTCGCGATAGGCCTAGGTCATGCCAGGAATTATCCCCAGAAATATAGCCAGTTCGAGACCCCCGCGTGAAACTGCCCTGGCTCAGTGCCAGGGAATCCTTGGGAATTGTAGTTTATTATGGCCCCAGCGCTCTCTGACAGCGAAGGCACCTGTCTCACAGAAACTACAGTCCTCATGAATTTTTCCTCTGCGTGTAGCCCCAGGGCAGGTTAAGCGGCCCTCAACACCGGATTATTTCTGCAGTGTGTTTTTTGGACCAAGGAGGCAAGGCTGAGGCCTTCTCTCACGCTGGGTTGGCAGGGGGGGGGGGGCAGATGGATAGGAAGGGCACACGAATTTACTTTTCTGAGGAATTTGCACTGGAGTTACGTGTAAAATTGGTGTTCAACGATTTTTTTTTTCCATTTTGGCGCGTCTGTCCCCTGTTACTTCGGTTCTCAAAAAAGAGGGGGACTTTTCTTTTTGGATTTTTACTGTCTACCTTCTGGGAAACTGGCAGTTTGTGACTAGACCACACTACATAGCAGACATACTTATGAGAGAGGTCACAACCACACACCGCAGTGAAGTGAACACTGGACCCAAAGGTGTGGGAACACCTGTATTAGGCTATGTTAGAGGCAAGAGGTGATTAAAGAAACAGTCATTTACAAAAGGTGTTATTCCTTGTCATGCCTGCATAAATAGGCTGTGGACCTATCAAAACATCGTCTCTTTCCGGCGTAAGCACTGAAAAAGCACACAGATTCCTGCCCTTCCATTGTATCTGCCCACCTCGCTGGCTATTCCAACGTCTTCACATTGGTATGGCTGGTGCTCAGTGCATCACATTTCCTGACACCTCCAATGCCTCAAGTATTTCTTTCCGCTCTATATGGTAACGATACATCTATCTTTGGCTGATGATTCCACCATGACACGATAAACATTTTCCAAAGATAAAAAAGCAAACAAACAAAACAAACACCCCCCCCCCTCAACCAACCCTTCAGTGAACACACTTTTAAAACAGTGGTTGTGGACAAACAGAGGCTGGCTTCTACAGTCTTTAATGCACAGCACCCAATTTTTCGCCTTTGATCAGCATTAGTCAAATGATCAGTTTTCTTATGTTATTTATTTCCAATATTTCTATCAGCACAGCCATGCACATTTTAAACATGTTAAGTGCACTTCTTAAGTCAAGAATTTCCAAAAGTTGGGTGCATGTTTGCCTTTACTCCCTTCCTGCGCCTTTAAGACATACAAGCCTCCTTTCGAGTTTGCTGTCCTCTACTTTACCACCACTGTGCTTACCTCTCCCTATGTAAACGACGCGTTACTGAGTATTATTCATTGTGATTGTGTGCCAGTCAGTAATTTTGGTATCTAACGCCTGCCTAGAAGAGTGTCAGGGTCCATGTCAAACGATATTTCCAAAGATGAGTTCCTATTAGCCTGCCTTGAGTCGCTATGCTGGGAGGAAGGTGGGATTAAACACAGAAAGAAAGAAATATAAAGAGAGCCTGAAAAAATATGCAAAACCCCTGAGAAACTAGAGTTGTGTGCTAAGCAGAGCTTCCAGGGATTGGTGGGGGAACCAACTTCATATCAAATATACCTCTTGCTAATATTGCTGGCTCACACTGTGGCTTGCTCTTCGTGCTTGTACATCCGTCAGTGCCTCCTCCCGTAATCACAGATTCTGCATGCCCACAGATTTCAACCATTCAAAGCCTTTGAAAAGTTTTTTTTATTCCCAAAAGTAAAGCTTGATTTTGCCATTTTTATGTAAAGGACCTATAATTTTACTATGGCCATTAAGATGTAATAGGGACTTGAACATCCCACGGCGGTTTTGGTATCCACCCAGGGGTCCTGGACCCAGCCCCCAGTGGGATGAATGAGGGCCCACTGTACTGAAAAAGGACTGATATGCTGCAAAGGCAGATATATGGGAGAGTGACTAGTGTGAAGTTTCTCTTTCAGACAAACCGGTTCATATTCTTTTCTTTCTGCTCCAAGCTTGTCTGAGTAGCTAGGCGTAGCGAAGCACATTATTGCTTCATGGTGCGCCGGCACTACAGGGGAAGGAAGGGCAAGGTGTGATGTTTCCCACTGTCCTCACTCGTACTCTCGAGGTAACTCCAGACTGTTGGGAGGATAAAGGTCGAACCAATGCTGGAAATCCCCCCCCCCCCCCCCCCCCCCCCTGGCTTAAAAGGACATTGGTTTTAAGACCGTTTTTAAAGCAGCCATTCATCTTTGACAGTTCATTAAACGAAATACCACTGGTTACCCCGCCGCTGTTACGACAATGTCTATTCGTTCCGCCGCCGCTTTCGTAACCCGGGATACTGTCGGTAAGCCGAATAGCCCCCCCATAGGAGTCGCCATGGGGAAAGCCTGCGGCTGTGCCTCGCGGCTCATTTGCAAACAGCGCAGAGGTGTTTTTGTTCGTAACCCGAAAAACCTTCGTAAGCCGACGCAATACATGCCTATGGGATTTATTCGTATCCCCGAAAATTTCGTACCCTGGGTATTGTCCCGTAACCCGGTGGGTGGCGGGGGGTACCGTGGTATACACAAGCACTACGCAGCCGCTGCCAAATTCTGACTTTCCATTTTCAAACTTCAAAAAGCTATCAATAGCTGGATATAAAATACGAAAGTCAGTTTGTAAAGCTCTTCTGTGAACACTGCCATTTTACAATTTGTGAAACCTGCAATCGCCAGCTTTTGATATAAAAGTTAGTATTTCAACATACCCGCTTCTAAATCATTCTGTTTGTGGTGCTTGGACTGGTGTTCCAATAATGTCAAATATGCATTCTTGTTGTTTCTTCATTTCTTTTCTTTCTTGCTCCCTTGTGGACTGAACAACTATACTGCATAGAAAATATCGGTGCTGCGTTACAATGTGGGAGAGCTGTCTAAACTGATTCAGTTTATCTGGAACTCATGGAAAAGTCAAGCCCAAGGTACGCTCGCCATGACTGGCTAGTCTCTGTTCTTTTTAGGGCTGATAACCGAGAAATGGGGTTGGAAGTCCACACAGAGCCGATGACGGACTCAAATCTGATGTCTTTTTGCAATGGCGTGATAAGCACAGATGACATGTTCTCAATAGCTGTGATCCTTGTCAGGTTTCTGATAACCTAACACATTTTTGCTTTTCTAAAGGCAAAGATAAAAAGCTGAGGCGACAGTGGCCATGTGTGTACAATTGGGTGGTTGTATTTCATGAATCGCTAGTGAACTTTTGGAGGTGTTTCTGCCTTCCTCTCCTGCTTGTGCTCTTTGTTGATGTGTCATAAATTCTGTGTCAGGAGTGCTCCCAGCTCACTGACGCAGTGTTTCAGCGGTCTCAATGGTCCCTTGCAGGAGTGAGATCCTGGCCATTTTATATCCGCAAAGAAATTGCGATTCCCGATTTTAGTTCTCTTTCCCTGAAGGAGTCCTCCTTTCTAACCCATTTTTAAAAATTCCTTAGCCCTCCAGATGTGTGCATAACACATCCCATGTTTTTTTTAGGTAGCCATCTAATATGTTTACTCAGTTTATATAAACAGGAAGGGCTGTGATGGCATTTATACTCACAGTTACACTGTTTAACATCTCGGAAACTGTTACATACCGACGCTGGATATACTGTCTTCTTTAATGTCTTCTGGTGTTAGTTTCCCAGAGCCTGCGTGGGTTCACTTGCTTTCTGCTTCTTCCAAATCCATCGATCGCGGAAGAGGTTGCTCGTAACATTTTTACCTATTTTGGGGACCTTGTCCCTGTTTATAAATATATTATAACCTTTGTATGATCTCAAACCTGTCTTTTACGTCTTTTCGTGTGGCAATGTTCCTGACATCAATTATCAGGAACGATTCTGAGAGCAGATCATTAACAGGAGCTCTATGAACATCTAGAATCACAAAACGTCAACATTGGGTTTGCGAGAGAAACAGTCCTGCATGCCAGACAATCTGCTCTCTTTTTTTGATGAAAATGACCAGCTTGGTAGATGAAGGGAATGCTGTGGATATAGCCTATCCTGTGATTTCAGTAAGGCCTTTTTACACGGTTCCCCATGACATTCTTGCAAACAGCTTGCAAAATGTGGACTGGACAAGGTAACCTATTCATGGATTTGGTACTGGTTGCACGGCGGCTGAACCCAAAGTGGTGCGTCACAATAGCTTCCTTTTCATCCTGTAGAGAGTGACCCAGTGGGTTTCCCACGGGTTCTGTCCCCCTGGGCCCCAGTGCTATTCACCTCTTTCTCAATGCCTTGGAGTACAGGATTGGGGGCCTATCTATCAAATATGCCAGATGGACGACCAAATTCGGAGGAGTGGCTAATACCCCAGAGGACAGGATGCAAAATTCAATGACCTTAATAGATTAGAGCTGGGGCCAAAGCCTAACAAAATGAATTTCCAACATGGAGAAATGTAAGGTACTGCACTTCAGGCGGAAAAATGAAATGCACAGCTATGAGGAGGGGGCAAACACCTGGCTGAACGGACTACATGTGAAAGGTGATCTGGGAGTCCACGTAGCCCCAGTTGAACCTTGAGTTAAACAGGTGCGATGTGGGAGCTAACTAGGCCCATGCGATTGTGTAGGCTGCATCAACAGAAGTATTAGTATCTCGATCACGGGAAGTAATAGTGCCATTCCTATTCTGCTTGTGGTCAGGCCCCCTGGAAACACTGTGTTCCAGTTCTGGGGCACAATTTCAAATAGGATTGTTGAGAAACTGGAGCATGTCCCAAAGGGAGAGTGACTAAACTGGTGAAGGTTCTGGAAACCCTGCCCTATGAAGACAACTCTGGGAGCTGGGGTTCCCATTCGGCCGAAGGAAGGGACCGAGGAGGAGAGGGCGGGCACACGCCTCCTCCTCCCCGCGGGGCTTCAGCAGACCTGAGGTGTCCTTCGGAGGTGTCCTTTGGAGGACACCTCAGGCCTGGCGAAGCCCCGAGGAAAGGAGCAGGGGCCGCACGCCTGTTGCTCCTGTCCCTCTGGGCCCTTACTGGTCCCCAGCTGTCTCTGAGAGGCAGCTGGTGGCCAAGGAAGGGCAGGAGGAGCAGGCGCGCGCCTGTCACCCCCTCTCCCAATCCCCCCCACTTCTAGCTGTCTCTCAGACAGCTGGAGGTCGGGAAAGGGAGCAGAGAAAGCCCCGCCCCCGGAGGGTGGAAGCTCCATCCCCAGCATGTGGCTCCGCCCCGGAGGGTGGAAGCTCCACCCCCAGCATGCGGCCCCGCCCCTGGAGGGGGGAAGTTCCCCCCCTCCGGCTTCGGCTCCCCAGGTGTCTGAGGGACAGCAACCCGGACCCCGGCTCAAAAAGGTTGCCTACCCCTGTCTTGGACTGTTTCAGTGATCAAGGAGCGCATCTCCCCGCTGAATGATTGCCTGAAGTCGGTAATGGATTGGATGAGGGAAAACAGACTTAAGCTGAATCCAAATGAAATGGAGGTACTCATGATAGCTAACCCCAATCTGGGTATGGAGAATAAGCTCGCCAGTTCTAGATGGGGTCACACTTCCCCTGAAAGACTGCATCCGCAGCTTGGGGATGCTCCTGGATTTGTTGATTCAACTGTCTTCTCAGATTGATGCAACAGCCAGGAGTACCTGTTATCAGCTTCGGCTGATACGCCAGTTGCGCCCCTACCTGGAGCAGCGGGACCTAGAAACGGTTGTACATGCTCTAGTAACCTCTCATCTTGATTACTGCAATGCGTTCTACATTGGGCAACCTTTGTGCTACATCCAGAAGCTCCAATTGATACAAAACATGGCAGCCAGACTGGTCGCTGGAAAATCCAAGTTCGACCATATTACACCTATTTTAAAATCATTACATTGGCTGCCTATTAGCTTCCGGGAACAGTACAAGGTGTTGGTTATCACCTATAAAGCCCTACATGGCCTGGGTCCAGTCTACTTGAAGGAATGCCTCCTCCCATACAATCTTTCCCGTACACTCTGATCCTCTGGGAAAAACCTTTTACAATCTAGAAAGACCAGACTGGCGGTGGCCTCCTGGAGGTCCTTCTCTGTCACCGCTCCAAAAACATGGAATGACCTGCTAGAAGAAATTCGCCAATTATAGTCACTTGAGGCTTTCAAAAAGGTGACAAAAACCTTTCTCTTCCGGTAGGCCTTCCCCGATTGATAATGTCCAGAAACAACTGAACCCCCCTCCTTTTATTATTTTTCTTATTTGTGGTTGTCTAGTAACTTTGTCATATTGTTATGTATTTTTAACAATGTTTTATTGTCTAATTTTATACTTGGGAGGGAGGGTTGGGTTGGGGGCTTGTTTTTAGTGTTGTATATTTTAAAACTTTGGTGTTACTCGCCTCGATCCTCAAAACGGAAGAGGTGGGATATAAATAAATATTATGTAAAGGATGAAACAAAAACAATGCCAAAGAACTTACAAAATTCGGGAAAGTGTAATTTTTTGTGCTCACCCTAAAGGCTGGATTGATGAGGAGGGAACTACCATAAATTGTGGCTCTGCAATGTGTGGGGAGTTCACCAGGTGCAGGGAGGGTTAAATAAAAGCACATCTCAAAAAGGATGAAAAGGCAATGGTGATTATTTTTTCAATGATTATATAATTATATAGTTAACTTTGTTAACTTTTAACTTTGTCTGACTTTAATCCAGAAAAGTGGACAAACATACACAAAGTTCTTATTCGTATTCTTCAAAGCCTGATTCTTTGGTGCTCCTTTGAGGGGAAGCACCCAAGAGCGACCATCAGTGCCATGTTCCCACTCAGACATTCACAAAGTTAAGAATTGATGCTGTAGTGGAGAGGTGCTCAAGGGACAGACTAAGTTCTCACCTTTTGCCACTCTAAAGTGAAGGGCATGGTTCCTTTTTTGTTAAGAGTTAACAAACAGTATTTACACTGACCTGTGGCTAAGACAATCCAGGTTTTTTTGGAGTCCATTTTTTGACTAAAATTTCTAGATGTATACATGAGTATATACAGTAATATACAAGGTCCTCCAGATGTTGTGGGACTGCAGCACCCATCAACCACAGCAGAACAGCTGGCATTAGGAATGCTAGGAGATGGAGTCCAGGAACAATCACAAATTATCAATTTCTGTTTTAGAGTATACAAAATATTATCACAGCTAAGGAACTGTGCCTGTATAATGTATCAGATCATAGCTAACAGGATAAATGGTGAATTTTAAAAAAATATACATATTTAAAAATTTCAAGCCACAGCGACTGGATATCATTTTAATATTACCACATGAAACATATTGTAATAGATGACCAACACAGCAACAACCTCTGTCTCAATACAAGAAATCATTAGTGAAAGAATATTTGAAACCTAAACAGAACGATAAGGCTCTTGTATATATTTATTCTATTTATATACTTCATACTGGTCTTGCTTTTCAAATATTTCAGGAAGCATTTTGAAGGAAAATAAGTGATATTACATAGGCATTCTACAGTATTCTCAGTAAAAAATAGACAATGAGGAAGAAATTTGCTCAATAATGCAGATTTTGGGGTGACAATTGGAAAAATGAGTATCCAAGTGGGAAAGGAAATCAGGATGGGGAAAGAGGTGGAGGTCAAAGCTCTTAAAAAGGATCATAGAGCTTTTGGCTCTCTAGATGTATCTCATCCCTATATTTGGCTGGGGATTTGGGGAGAAATCCCACTCCTGTTTTAAGGGTAAAAAAAAATCTATTGTGGGAGGGGATGCAGAACCAGCTGGGAATGAAGAAGCAATATGGAACAGATCAAACGATGAAAGAAAGACTGCCACAAAATAGAATTCTGCAGGAGCAAGTGGATTTTAGGGAATGGCAGTATGAACACTGTAGGGAAGAAATTCTGGAAAGAGCATTTGGGCAAGAGAGAAACCATGTTTTCTGAATCTTCCATACAAAACTGCAGGACATACACACCTTCCTGTATGGGATCAGAAACCAATTTTTATCACACATGCCCTGCCCTCCACAACCAGCTATAATATTTTATATGTTGTTAATATATGTATTTTATTAACATGTTTTATATGTTGGTAAGAGATGGATATTCTAGCAAATGCTCCATATTATCACTTACAAGAGTGGCATTACATTTGGATCCCTTTAAATAACAATGGAACATTAGCAAGTATTTAGTTCTCACCCATCAATAATGACATTGAAATGCAATATTTAAATGGATTGGGTAACAGAATCTGCTGCCTAATAGCCCACAGATTTCTATTTGATTATGGTACTCTGCCTTCCTATTTGATTTTCCTCAAGAATACCCAAGATGACAAAGCAAGACTCAATACTATACTAATAAGACTCAAGGCTTTTTTTTACAGCACTACTGTAGGGCAAACCTCTGATAATTCCTTTTCAGCACCATGGAAGGGATGAGTCCCTGAAAACATACTTGCATATTTCTCCATGGAATATGTATTCTAACCTGAGATATCCTATTATTTATCTTCTTTTGATCACCTTAGTAGGGCTATGAAAAGTTGGCAATGCATTTGAGAAAGTGGCTATCCCCCCCTCATTGTCACACATATTAGAGCTAAATTGTTCTAGCAGATATGCACAAATGGTTTTATTCTCCCATTATTTCAGTTTTGTGACTTTAAGATGAACAGATTACATGCCCACAATAAAATTTCAAGATGCAAGTACACTTGTCAATGGGCACCGAAAGCAAGCAAACAAGCCAGCCAGCCACTGTGCCTTTTGTTGGTGCAGCTGTGTGCAGGATTACATCTTCAATGTCAGGATCCCATTCTCATACTCTTGCTGACTTAGACATGTAGTCAAAGTAGCTTTATAAACATGTAGTGCCATTTAATAAAGAGTTATTTTTGCAAGATGTTTTGTCACTCATTCTTTCACTGAATTGTTATCCCATATGACTTGATGTTAAAATATTAACAAATTCAACTCAGATATAATCCCCATTTCATCCAGATTTGTTTTAAAACATTACATCAACTAAATTATAGCAGTTCCTATAGATTACTATTAAGAACCAAAGGAACCATGTGGACAAATGTTGTAGGAGAGACTCAGACAATATAAAAATCACTCACATTTCTTATACAAAGATCATTGCCCAGTAATCAAATCCTTCTAAGGTACAAATATGAGGTCAGTAACACTTAGGATGAGGCACTTCAATAATTAAAAAAGGAAGTTGGTGGTAGCAAATTATAATAAAAACAAGGAATAGTCTATTATATTGCCATTTTATGAAGTTACTTAACTATACCTTTCAGGCCACATCATCTGCAACCATTTTAAAAATGAGATCAAAGCTACTTCAGCCCAACTACATGAGGAAAAACAACCTCACACATACAAAAATAACTGTGGCAATTCTTTTGGTCAAGTGGTTCACAAATCTGAAGTTCAGAAGAATGCACACTGAAATGTTCACAAACACAGTGGTGTAGGTTTAGCTGTGTAGTGCATACTGGACACCTCACAAAAGGTTGGATGTCCACTTCCACAAGAGTTCAGTTCACAGATGGTCTCACAGGGAAAAGGACTGGATTCAACCCCCAGCATCTTTAGGTAGGGGAGGAGGAAACTCCTACTTGAAACTTTCCAGAGCCACTGCCAGTCAGTGTTGACAATGTGTAGTTAGATCGACTAATGGTATGACTCAATGTAAAGCAGTTTTCTATGTTCCTGCCACATAATTCTATCATATATGCTAAGAGAAAATAAAATCTCCAAGATGGGGTGGAGGGAGCTCATAGCCAAAACAGCATTATCTGCATTAAAGGCAAAACAATCAGTGGACTAAGAGGGAAACCCATGATCTGTAGAAAAACAAAAAGGTAAAGCATTCTAATTACACCCATAAAGGGGAATCACCTCACCAAAGAAACAATGGAATGAAGGTCAGAATTAGAAACCTATGGGAATGGAAGACTCTGGAGAAGGCTATCTGGAACCTAGAACAGGACCTCTCTGCACTGTTTCATTTGCTACACATTGCACTTGCTGAAATGAACTGTCCCTCTCCCTAAACATAGCTAACTCCCATCCATATTCCAAAAGGGTTTTTGCAGGAAACATTGCTGGTGGATTGTGTCCAACTCTTTATGCAGAAGAATTAAGCTTGGTATTAATGCCTAAATCTGCCAAGGCAGGACAAAAATGCCTGCAGTATTTAACAAAAAATAAATAAAATTACAGAATACTAATTAGGTTAGGATTTAAATTCTTCCTGGGATTATTGTACTTAGAAAAACAACCAATTTAAGTCAACAAAGTAATTATTCCAATTAAAATCTCTTTGTTAAAATTTACTGTGACTTAGAAAGCAACCTCATATGGACACAGTGCTGGTCAATGCGTGATTTGAAAATATTCTTTATGTGGCACTGTGCCAAGGAGATTTACAGAAGAGGCTTAAAACAATCCAGAACAGCAACTCATCTTTCAAGAGATATCTATCTGCCATTAATATTTCTGTTTAAAAAACTCCACAGACACACAGTGACTCTGCCAAACTTCTCTATATACACATAGTTAAATTAGGGGGTATGTTCGTTTTCACTTTTAAAGTGATACAGTGAATCTTACACTAAGCAACTTGGCAAAATTAATGAATTTTATTTACAAATTTATGTTCCAAGATTACAACAGAAAACATTTTAGTGAAATCCCATATTAACAAAATGCAGTGATTTATTTATAATGAATGGTATTAAAATGGAACAGACTGACAGTCTCTGGCTACGGTCAAGCAATTTCCCAGGAGTTGGAGACAATCTGAAGATCTCATGTTGATTGCAATAAGGCCTTCCAGTATTTCCCGTGTACTCAGTGGCTCTCTCCTTTCTTGCCTACCACCTAATAGAAGAGAAAGTTCATTAGCATTTAGTACAAAAAAGGGACTCTTAAAACATTTTTATCTGGACTCTAATGTCTTTTCCAGTATGCATTATTTTCTTGTACTGGTGGGGATGTGACTGTGAACCCTAAACTGTTTGACAATGAAAAAGAAGAACAAATTGGATAATTTAGTATGCAGCCGACAAAGTACTGTTAAAATGTGACTGCAATGTAATCATCACATATGAGTTTAAACATGTAAGTTGAATGAAAGGCATAATTAGGGATCTTCCTATACTTGCTCCTACACCATGGCTAAGCAATCACTTGGTCCTACTATGGGATGGCACGCAAAAAGAATCTCACTGTAGGAAGAGTGAAGTGTAATGTTAAGAAAGTGCCAGCACAGTGCATTCCCCAACCCTCTGAAGTTTTTAGAGGTTTAAGTTGAAACAGACAACTACAATTTCCTCAAAACACCCATAATGTAAACTACGGTTTGTGTACATTGTCTACAGTGATTGGCCCAATTAAAATTAAGATGGGAATAGGGGAATGTCAGTGTGCAAACAGAAGTAATAAATAGTGCTTGCTGCCAACTTGGTTTGCAAATTCAGCAATGCATTTTCTTAACCATACCAAAGGAGAGTGCTCAAGTGAGATGTTTAACTGCTGTTTAATGTAATGCATGGACATGATCACTGCGGCTTGATTTTGTAGTGCTAAACTGCTGTTTAATGTAATGCATGGACATGATCACTGTGGCTTGATTTTGCAGAACAGGCAGAGGATGAGAAACACCTTATTTCAACATGGAAACACAGAAATCCCAAATCTATCTTCACTCTTATGCAGATAGAGAATAGCAACTGGCAGGTGGGCTGGTAATACCAATTTTGCAGGCCTCTTTGAACACACCATGCATTTAATAAGGCAGTTAAAATATTCATAACTTCACACAAAATACTGAAGTCTTCTGACAACGCTAATATAAAGGTTGATAACTTCTGATTACTATAGGTATTATGTGAATTCACAGTCAACAGCATGTGGATCCATTTTAAATCATACTCTTACATACATTCTAAACCAGTAGTTCCCAAACTTTGGTTCTCCAAATATTTTGGACTTCATTTCCCAGAATTCCCAATTGTTGGGAGTTGAAGTTCAAAATACCCAGAGGATCCAAGTTTGAGAATCACTGATCTAAACAGAAATCTAGTCTAACCAAGGCTGCATCCACATGGCAGAAATAATCCAGTTTGACACCACTTTATTGCCATTGCTCAATGCTGTGGACTTCTGGGAATTGTTGTTGTGGCAAGAGAGATTTCTGACAGAGAAGGCTAAACGTCTACGTTCTGTGAGCCATTTAGCCTTCTCTGTCAGAAAGCTCTCATGCCACAACTACAATTCCCAGAAGTCCACAGTATTGAGCTATGGCTGTTAAAATGGTGTCAAAATGGCTTATTTGCACAGTGTGATACAGCCCTGATCTGTCGGAGATAAACTGTTATATATATATATATACACAGTGGGCATGCAGATATCAATTCTCAAAAGAACCGGGGCAATGTAGAATTAGAACCACATGTAATACTAAGTGAAATAATTTCAAACAAGTTAAGATTTAATGAAGCATGTTACAAAAAGGCAAAGCTAAATTGGGCAAGGACAAAAATATTTATTCTCCAGTTTTGTTTAAAACAAGATGCTCCAGTTTGGATTAAGTAGTTACATCCACAAATTAGACAATTATGATGTTAGCAGAAGTGGACCAACCATCTCAAAAAAAATAAATTGATACCATTCAGAAGGGGAAATGCTCAAATGGCCCATATGTATTACCTGAAAAATTAAACATTTTGGCATTGTTTGTCAGCATTGTTAGAACTGCCAGAGGAATTTCCATCTTTACAATGACACATAATCATTAGGACTAATAAAGACATAAAAGCAACAGCATAATTTCCCTTCAATAAGATATATCTTTTCTATGGGTACACCTTTTAATGCTATGACCTGTACACTTTACAGAAGAAGCAAAGTGATTTTTCCATTTTTTATAAGAAACTTCAATTAGTGCTGACATGTGACTGGTAGTTCTACCACATTTAGAAGTAACTCATACACAACACTATCCAAACTGGCCTGCATTATGGCATGTGCAGCATAACCCTGCCAACTCTTTCCAAACTTCATTATTTAATATTATCATGCTGCATGATAGAACCCAATAGATAATGTATCATTAAAGGGCCAAAGTGGTATAGTGATTTGAGTGTTGGACCAGGACTCCAGAAGACCAGAGTCCAAATCCCCATTCAGCAATAGAAACCCACTGGGTGACTGTGGAAGTTACATTCTTTCAGCCTTAGAAGAAGGGAGAAGCAAACTCTGGCTATATTTTGCCAAGATATAAACCTATGATAGAGTCACGAGGAAGGTAAGAACAACAAACATACCACATTCTAGATTGGACTTCTATTTGAAAAGTGCCAGAAGGAAATGGAAGTACTCAAGGGATGTGAATTATGCTTGAGTTCATTAATGTTTCAGGTTAAGAAGATAACACCAAAAAGGCAGTAATGATTATTACAGCACTTTATAATACTACTCTATTATTTTTATTGATTTGCTTGACTATATCTAGTAAGGATGGGGTTTAACTCATATAGCCATTTTTGTGATAGCAGTGACAACTTTAGATAGTCCCTTCCCTTAATATTTACATAATCAAATGATCTTGTGAAAGACTTCCATGACTTCAAGCTTCTACATCACAAGAAACACCACAATGTAAAAACTCCATAAATGAACAGGCTGCTAGTAGATGGATCCACATTTTGAGGATACACAGTTGGCCTTCTGTATCCATGGATTGAAGCATCCATGTCTTGAAAATATTCAAAAATATATGCATTCTAAAAAGCAAAGCTTAATTTTACCATTTTATATAAGGGACACCATTTCACTATGCCACTGAATCTAATGGGACTTGAGCAGCTGTAGATTTTGGTATCTGGAACCAAAAACACAGTGGATACCAAGGGCCACTGTACAATAGAAATTGCATTAAAGAGCAGACAACATACTTTACACATACAAGGTCCCAGGTACAGTGTCTAGATCTCCTCCACTGAGCAGCTTAGAGAACTGAAGCCAGTGAGAATTGACAGCACTTAGCTGTACTGACAGTACTGAGCCGTAAGGCCCAAGCTGTAAGGCCCAAGGATTTGATTCATATAAGGCTGCTTCATACTATGTTCTAAAATTAGTAGTTACAAAAGGTTATATGAGGACAGTTAAAGGTTTAAAAGGCTGCTGCTTTGAAGGGTTTCAAAGAACTATGAATGCTTGAAACCCTATTCAGAAAATTTAGCCACAGGTCACCCATGCTAGGGTTGCATCTGAAAAAGGAGTTGTCTTCTTCCACCTCTATGCTTCACTGTGAAAACGTGAATACAATCGGTCTTCAGTATCCGCGGTTTCCTTACCCATGGATTCAAGCATCCACAGCTTAATTTTTTTTACTTAACCCAAAAAGCAAACCTTGATTTTGCCATTTTCCATCAGGTACACTAAATCGGACTTGAGTATCCATGATTTTTGATATCAACCAAGGGTCCTGGAACCAAACCCCAGCAGATACTAAGGGTTCACTCTAGAAAATCTGAAGATACATGGGTCTGAATACTAAGTAAATCATGAATCATCCAGCTGCACAATAATACATATGATGAAGAGGAAAAAAAAAAAGAGAAGAATGTACAAAAGTAGAACTTTAACATGGTATATTAAACAAACATGAGTCCATGAGAAAAACAAGAGAGCCAGGAAAGCTGTCCCAGAAGGTGCAGAGAAGAATTGATGGTACCAAAAGCAGTGAAAATGTGGTAAGGAGAAAGGAGATGCTAGGTGAAGAGAGGAAGCAGGGAGAAAAGGGCGGTGTAAGCAAAGGTCATTTAAGAACAAAAATCTTCCGGATTTTTATTTCTTTGGGCCAGGGAAATGCTGAAAAATAATAAAACAAGAGTGTTACAATGAAGCAAATTAGCCAATGAACAGGGAAGAATGGAAGTATCAAGCCATACACAAAAAAGCAGCTGCATTCCACATGCATTTTTAAAAAGTCCTAGCTACCCTGCAGCATAAAAGGAGCAGTAAAAGATTCAGGTACAGAAGCTACAAGCCCATCCTCCATTTCAAATCAGTTAGCAAAGAATGCAAAAAACAAATTAACCCACTCAGACTATCTCAACTTTGACTCTGACATGGCGGTGGAAAGGATTGCTCTCTTTATTTTTGCTCATGCTTCTGAATTTAAGCCTGCAGTGATTCAGTGAAGCATGGAGCAGCCAAACCATTCCCAAATGTCTTGTGCCAACAACTGAGAAGACCTGAACTAAGTCAGAAGATGCTTCTGAATGATAACATTCCTGACAAGTTATCTGGAAAAGTTTACTACTTAAATCTTCTCTGTTATGTTTTCAGTGGGCACTACAGACTAGGAATATTTCAGATGAGGGGTGGGCAAAGTGTGGGTTGCATGGAGCCCTTGGGACCCCCAAATGTGGCCCATGAAACCCCTGTTGAGCCTCCCCCTATACATTTTTTTAAAAAGTTCACACTAGTTTGGGGGAGGTTTACCAGAAAACTGACCAAACTGACCCTAAATTAGCTGCAAAGATGGCAGTCCCCTAATGACCTCCAATCCTAGAAAAACCAAAACCGCTGCAAAAAAATCAGCCAAAATGGCTGTTGGAAGTGATGCAACTTGTATTCCTAATAAGAGATACTGGGTGAATTTCCCAAAAAACTTTTCAGTTAATGTCTAAAAAATCAATTCTCCCACCAACTGTTTCTTTGGGCAGGATTTTTTAAACCTGTTATACTATAATTTGGATTATAGTTGGCATTCTAATTAATACAGTTAGAATCACAGTAGAGATTAGGAAGGAAAACTACCCTGAGCAAGCAGAAGTTTTATGCAAGGATAGAACTCACTGAAGAGAGTGCAGTGGGGGCAGAGACTGGAAGAGGAAGGAGACATGAAGGTTTGATTTATAACTACAGTGTGCCCTTACTTTACGTGGGGGATCCTTTACGGACTCCTCTGCGTAAAGCAAATACCGCCTATGCTCGAGCAAAATGAATGGAGCTTGCGCATGTGGTGGCGCGCATGTGCGCCTTTTTTGTCCCTATGGGACGCGTCGCCCCTTCTCCTCGTGCAGCTTTCAGCATATGCTGAAAGCCGCGTAAAACACGCCCGCATATGACGTGGGCGCACTGTATTTGTTACACTGAACATGTCAAAACTTCACACATGAACACAGTATTAATGGTACTGTATAATGATTAGGGGAGATTTTGAATTTTCTAAGTTGTCTCATATTCCCCCTCTACCTAAGTACAGCGTGCCCTCGGCTTACGAGGAGGATCCTTTCCATACCCCCCCACGTAAGCCAAATTCCGCTCATGCTCATGCCCCATGTGAATGAGACGTGCCGTCCTTGCGCCCCGTGCACTCCTGTGCGGCTTTGCGCGTATGGTCACAGCTGCGCATAGCGCGCCCACACATGACGCAGGTGCACTGTATCATGAAGCCAAGCTATTTTTTATATAAATTTGGATGTTACCTAGATCATGTATGTATTTCTATTCCACGTTACATATTATTAGAGTAGGGATGAGCAAACTGTATTCTGTAGCCTTTGTCTAGCCCCAGAGGTCTCCCACTAGACTCGATTTCCAAGGGCATTCCTAACTCTGAAGTTTCACTTCAAATTTAGGTAGCTCTGACTACTTTCTCTCTGATAATTCTGCCTCCATCTGTGATAGTATCAGCCATACATCCTCAAAGCTGACATCACTACTGCTCTGATAGGCCTAGGTCATGCCAGAATTACCCCAGAAATAATCCAGTTCGAGACCGTGTGAACTGCCCTGGCTCAGTGCTAGGGAATCCTTGGAATTGTAGTTTATTATGGCACCAGAGCTCTCTGACAGAGAAGGCAAAATGTCTCACAAAACTACAGTCCTCAGAATTTCCTAGCGTTGAGCCCCAGGGCAGTTAAAGCGGCCTCAAACCGGATTATTTCTGCAGTGTGTTTTGGACCAAGGAGGCAAGGCTGAGGCTTCTCTCAAGATGGGTGCAGGGGGGGGGGGAGATGGATAGGAAGGGCACACGAATTTACTTTCTGAGGAATTTGCACTGGAGTAGTAAAAATGGTGTTCAAACGATTTTTCCATTTTGGAGCTCTGTCCTGTACTTGGTTCTCAAAAAAGAGACTTTTCTTTTGATTTTACTAGTCTACCTTCTGGGAAACTGGCATTTTGTGACTAGACACACTACAATAGCAGACATACTATGAGAGAGGTCACAACACACAACGCAGTAGAAGTGAACACTGGACCCAAAGGTTGGGAACACCTGTATTAGGATGATTAGAGGCAAAGAGGTGATTAAAGAAACAGTCATTTAAAAAGGTGTATTCCTTGTCATCTGCATAAATAAGCTGTACCTATCAAAACATCTTCTTTCTGTGTAACAATAAAAAGCACAAGATTCCTGCCTTCCATTGTATCTGACCACCTCACTGGCTATTCAAACGTCTCACATTGTATGGCTGTGCTCAGTCATACAATTTCCTGAACTCCCAATCCTCAAGTATCTTTTCCTCTCTATAGTACATAAATCTTGCTATGATTCCACCATGAACAGATAAACATTTCTAAAGATAAAAAACAAACAAAACAAAACAAACACCCCTCCCTCAACAACAACCCTTCAGTGAACACACTTAAAACAGTTTGTGGACAAACAGAGGCTGGCTACAGTCTTTAATGCACAGCACCCAATGTCAGCCTTGATCACATTAAGTCAAATGATCAAGTTTTCTATGTATTTATTTCCAAATATTTCTATCAACACACCATGCACATTTTAAACATTTAAGTGCACTTCTTAAGTCAAGAATTCCAAAAGGTTGCATGTTTTCCTTTACTCCCTTCTGCCCTTTAAGAAATACAAGCCTCCTTTCGAGTTTGCTGTCCCTCTACTTTACAACACTGGGCTTACCTCTCACCTATGTAAAAGACAGCTTACTAGTATTATTCATTGTATTTGTGCAAGTCAGTAATTTTGGTATCTAAGCCTGCATAAGAAGAGTGTCAGGTCCATTCAAAAATATTTCCAAAGAATGAGTTCCTATTAGCTGCCTTGAGTCGCTATACTGGGAGGAAGGTGGGATATAAACACAGAAAGAAAGAAATAATAAAAGAGAGCCTGAAAAAAATATGCAAAAACCCCTGAGAAACTAGAGTGTGGCTAAGCAGAGCTTCCAGGGATTGGTGAACCAACTTCAATATCAAATATACCTCTTGCTAATATTTCTCACACTTGTCTTGCTCTCTCCTTGTACATCAGTCAGTCCTCCGTAATCACAGATTCTGCATCCACAGATTCAACCATTCAAAGCTTGAAAAGTTTTTTTATTCCAAAAAGTAAAGCTTGATTTTGCCATTTTTATGTAAAGGACATAATTTTACTATGCCATTAAATATAATAGGACTTGAACATCCAAGGAGTTTGGTATCCACCAGGGTTCCTGGAACCAGACCCCAGTGGATAATGAGGGCCCACTGTACCTGCAAAAAGGACTGAATCTGCAAAGCAGAATATATGGAAGTGACTAGGTGAATTTTATACAGAAAACCTGTTCATATTTCTTCCAACTTGTCTGAGAGATAGGGATAGAGAAAGCACATATTGCTTCATGTGCAGCACTACAGGAAGGAAGACAAGGTATGATTTTCCCAACTATCCTCACTCTACTCTAGGTAACTCCAGACTTTTGGAGATAAAGCAACCAATTCTGGAAATCCCTGGCTTAAAAGGACATTGGTTTTAAGAACTTTTTAAAGCAGCCATTCATCTTTGACAGTTCATTAAAAGAAAATATACAAAAGAAATACGCAAGCCAAATCTGACTTTCCATTTCAAAAACTCAAAAAGCTATCAATAGCTGGATATAAAATACGAAAGTCAGTTAAAGCTCTTCTGTGAACACTGCCATTTACAATTTGTGAAACCTGCAAGCCAGCTTTTGATATAAAAGTTAGATTTCAACATACCCGCTTAAAATCATTCATATTTGTTGCTTGGACTGGTGTTCCAATAAATGTAAAATATGCAATTCTTGTTGTTTCTTCATCACCTTGATTGGACTGAACAAATAACTGAAATAGAAAATATCGGTGCTGAGTTACAATGTGGGAGAGCTCATAAAATATTCAGTTTATCTGAAACTCATGGAAAAGTCAAGCCAAAGGTACGCTAGCCATACTGGATAGTCTAGTTCTTTTAGGGCTGATAACAGAAAATGGTGAAGTCACACAGAGCAGATGACAGGACTCAAATCTGATTCTTTTTGCAAGGGCTGATAAGCACAGATGACATGTTCTCAATAGCTGTGATCCTTTCAGGTTTCTGATAACTAACACATTTTTGCTTTTATAAAGGCAAAGATAAAAAGCTAGGAGACAGTGGCCAAGTGTGTACAATTGGGTGTTGTATTTCATGAATCGCTAGTGAAATTTGGAGGTTTTCTCCTTCCTCTCCTGCTGTAGCTCTTTATGTGTCATAAATCTTTGTCAGGAGGTCTCCCAGCTCACTGAAGCAGGTTTCAGAGTCTCAAGGTCCTTCAGGAGTGAGAATCCTGGCCATTTTATATCCCAAAGAAATTCATTCCAGATTTTAGTTCCTTTCCTGAAGGAGTCTCCTTTCATAACACATTTTTAAAAATTCCTTAGCCTCCAGATTGTGCATAACATCACCATGTTTTTAGGTAGCCATCTAATATGTTACTCAGTTATATAAACAAGGAAGGGATGTGAGGCACTATACTCACAGTTACACTGTTAACATTCTGAAACTTTACATAACGAAGCTGGATAATACTGTCTTCTTTAATGTCTTCTGGTGTTAGTTCCAGAGCCTGAGTGGGTTCACTTCTTTCTGCTTCTTCAAAATCCATCGATCGAGGAAGATTGATAAACATTTTTACATATTTGGGACCTTGTCCTGTTATAAAATATTATTAAACCTTGTTATGAATCTCAAACATGATTTTAATGCTTGTATGTGGAATGTTCCTGACATCAATATCAGGAAAGATTCTAGAGCAGATCATTAAACAGAGTCTATGAACATCTAGAATCACAAAAAGTCAACATGGGTTTCAGAGAAACAAGTCATGCCAGACAAATCTGATCTCTTTTTTTGATAAAATGACCAGCTTGGTAGATGAAGGGAATGCTGTGGATATAGCATATCTTGATTTCAGTAAGGCCTTTTACAAGGTTCCCCATGACATTCTTGCAAACAAGCTTGCAAAATGTGGACTAGACAAGGTAACTATTACATGGATTTGTAACTGGTTGACCGGCTGAACCCAAAGGGTGCTCAACAATAGCTCCTTTTCATCCTGGAGAGAAGTGACCAGTGGGTTCCCACAGGGTTCTGTCCTGGGCCCAGTGCTATTCAACATCTTTATCAATGACTTGGATGACAGAATTGGGGGCATATCTATCAAATATGCAGATGACACCAAATTAGGAGGAGTGGCTAATACCCCAGAGGACAGGATCAAAATTCAAAATGACCTTAATAGATTAGAAAGCTGGGCCAAAGCTAACAAAATGAATTTCAACATGGAGAAATGTAAGGTACTGCACTTCAGGCGGAAAAATGAAATGCACAGATAGAGGATGGGCAACACCTGGCTGAACGAGACTACATGTGAAAGGGATCTGGGAGTCCAAGTAGACCACAAGTTGAACATGAGTAAACAGTGCGATGTGGCAGCTAACAAGGCCAATGCGATTTTAGGCTGCATCAACAGAAGTATAGTATCTAGATCAAAGGAAGTAATAGTGCCATTCTATTCTGCTTTGGTCAGGCCCCACCTGGAACACTGTGTCCAGTTCTGGGCACAATTTAAAAGGATGTTGAGAAACTGGAGCATGTCCAAAGGAGAGTGACTAAAATGGTGAAGGTTCTGGAAACCATGCCCTATGAAGAACAATCTAGGGAGCTGGATATGTTTAGCCTGGAGAAGAGAAGGTTAAGAGGTTATATGATAGCCCTGTTTAAATATTTGAAAGGATGTCATATTGAGGGAGCAAGCTTGTTTTCTGCTGCTCCAGAGACTAGGACCTGGAGCAATGGATGCAAACTGCAGGAAAAGAGATTCCACCTCAACATTAGGAGGAACATCCTGACAGTAAGGGCTGTTCGACAGTGGAACACACTCCCTTGGAGTGTGCTGGCGTCTCCTTCCTTGGAGGTCTTTAAACAGAGGCTGGATGGCCATCTGTTGAATATGCTTTGATTGAGAGTTCCTGCATGGCAGGGGGTTGGACTGGATGACCCTTGTGGTCTCTTCCAACTCTATTATTCTATGATTCAATGTACCCCACTTCTATAAACTAAAAGGAGACAAATTATTCAGCTTAAAATTCAGCCTTCCTACATAAGGTACCCTTTATCTACTGTGAGTACAATTCTCAAGAGGATGCTTTTGGATTGCAAATCCCTTCATTACTAATTAGGGCTGGCAAGAGTCACCCTATAAAGACCTAGAAGGCCACATGTTCCTCACCCATGTGCTAAAGCACTGAAGTGGTTATGGTAACCAACTAAATTCTCTTAGCTTGCAATCTTACAAGGCTAGACTAGATTCAGGTTAAGGTGAGTGTGAACTGAGTCCGAATAAACCCATTAACAATCTCCCCTTTTGAAAATTTAGTTAGTTTCTATAATTGCTTCAGTACTTTAGCACATGGGTGGAAGAATATGTGGTCCTCTATGTGTTTTGGGGGCTGAATTCCATAGCATTATTAAAGGTAAAGTAGTGTCAAACTGCATTAATTCTGCAGTGTAGATGTACCAATACGGCCATTAGGAAAATATTGCTCTGCTTCAATTGCCAAATACTTTAAAGAACTACAATTTCACTGCAGAAATACTACTGTCTCACACGGATTTAACTTCCATGAGTCAATGCTAGGGAATTACAGGATTTGTAGTTTTGTGACATATTAGCTTTCTATGTCAAAGAGCTCTGTTTGCACAACAAACTACAAATCCCAGGATCCCATAGGATGGAGTCATGGCAGTCAAACTGTATTATTCTGCAGTGTGGCAGCAGCCTAGGACAATGCAGAATGCCTAATTCTGAAAGTATCAAATGGTCCCAGACAGGAAAGGCTGATTTGCTTTGCAAACTGGCGTCATCTACCTTACCTTTTCAGACACTTTGTTTAGGCTTTGCTCTGAAACATGATGCAGTGACAGAACGACATTTGATGGTAAAGTCCAACTTTTAAACAGGGAGGAACACCAAGAATGAAGCCCACAGGTGAGAAATTTGCAGTGTGTTCTTTGCATTATAAAAACCACCATAGGAATAAAAAGCATGTCAGTGGCTGCAGCCATCAATTACTTCCTTTGAAGGAGGAAGAAGTTTTACTTACCATTATCAGGCCCTTGAAATTTCATAGAATACAGCTTGACAGGCTGATTAAAAGCTACTGTAATAAGCAGCTGTGGAGGCAAAAAAAAAAAAAACAAACCATCTGTTAAGAGGAATCTTAAATGCACTGATAAATGGTATTTATGAACAAGGATTAATTTTAGATGCTATTCTCTTTCCTAGACAGTCAAAGCCAATTTAGATGCCAGAATTTATAAATTAAAAACAAATACAAATGAGAGTAATACTGTGGTCAAAATAATACTATTGTCCTTTAAAAGAAAAATTAATATTCTTTAGAGGCTGTAATACCTGTTCATCACAGTCTGATTCCAAATAGGTAGAGTCTTTACGTAAACAGTTTTCAAACCCGTGTTCATCACTTTCATTAAGGCATTCACAGCCAGCTTTATTAACAAATGGCATCAAGTCCATCTGGAAAGAAGAGACAGGATAGGTTGTTTGCATGTAATACATTATACAGAAATGGTAACAATGCAAAAATGAAAGCTACAATGCTTATTTCCCCCCTCATAGAGAATGATAAATCTTGTAACTCCTTGTTTAATCCATGTACTTTGAGCATTTATTGTATCTAGCTTTAGCCTTCTAAAATACACTCCTTTTAGAAAGATGTAAATGTTGGCTATATTTGAAATCTCATTTTTGTACATACTGGATCAGCTTTCAAGAACACAACCTTCTTCAATCTGGAGCCTTGCAGATGTGTTAGACTACAACTCCCAACACCACCAGCCAGCATGGGCAATGTAGGCCAACATATCTGGAAATTCCACTGCCTAAATTACATATACAGTCAACCCTCCTTATAGGAAGGAGGGCTTGCCTTCTGAGGCTTTGAGCTTATGAAGAAGGCAAGCCCCGGCAGAAATAATGGGGCGCCTACTTGCGCTGCCCACCTGTGCGCTGCTGCAAGCACACGCCTCATTACGTCCTATGAGGTTTGAGCATACACTCTTTTCCCCATACGCGGTGCAGGGGGAGGGGGTCCAGAACGGATCCCCCACATATGGGGAGGGTGGACTGTACCTGACTTTAACGTTTTTTTCCACCAAGGGCAGAAATATGATTTTTTTTTAAAAAAAACCTTTCTCCCTGACTTGTTTTTTTTCTCTAATGTCTCTCAAAAATATAATTTGTAATTTTAAATTTTAAATTCTCTTGAATGCATTGGTAGTACTACAGTTTAAACAAATATAAGCCTGAGGAGAGATCAGTTCAGCAAATTGAAAAAGACAGTCTTTTCATAATTCTTTAATTCTCCATTTCCAATATTCAGGGATTTTTAAAAAGCTTTAGAAGTAAATAATGTGTTAAAAGGGATAACTCTTATGAAGTCAAGGCTTCTATACTGCACATTATATTCAACCATTAGCATAATTATTTACACTCACAGTTTAAGAAAGAACACAACAATACAGCCAATCTGTAAATTTGAAGGGGTGCAAATTCAAGTGGACTATATGCTTGGGGATTATTTACATAAGAAAGATTTGTTTGGAAAGGTAAATTGGGCTGTATATGCATTACAGGGTTTGTGTCTATTTAGCTGTGAATTTAAAGTACTTAACATCTCAAAAGAGATGTGTCTTTGCATTTAGCATAATTCTAGGTTTCTACAAATACCATTTCCCCTCAAAGCCTAATGGATTGCATTTGATAATACTGAGAACAAACCTTCACAGCACTGCTGAGATGGAAATGTGGAGACTATTGAGCTGTGGAAACATTAGCAGCATGGGCTCTTTGCTGAAACTTTAAATACTATCAGGGGTTGTGTTACTATGGTGGGTAGAAGAAAAACACTGACCTTTTTTAGGAGAAGCATTATATCAAGTACTGCTAAGAAACTAATGTGAAAATTGTAACTTCAAGTGTATGATTTGTCTGAGCTCTCATGTATATATGTGCATCAAGATCAGATAAGTTTATCTTTTGTGATAAATCAGGAATACCCTAAGCAAAGAACCCGAATGAAGGAAAACAGTCAAAAGCACTGAGAACAAATTTCTCTCAAAGTTTCAGGATGGGTAACTGAGAAAGTATTTTCTGTGGGTTTTTCAGGCTGTGTCAGCATTCTGGAATAATTTATTCCTGATGTTTCACCTTTCAGAGAAAGATCCCAGCCACAGTTGCAGGTGAAATGTCAGGAATAAATTCTTCCAGAATGCTGACACACAGCCTGAAAAACCTAAAGAAAAATATGGATCCTGGCCATGAAAGCTTTCACATTCAAACTGAGAAAGTATTTGGGAATTCCATATTTTCCTGCATACAGAGTTGATTGGAGGGACCTAAAGCAGATGCAATGATGCTGGGTTTCTTAATGATGGGTAAGAAATTTAGAGTAGAATGTGTATTACCCTTACCTCTTCTGGAAATGCTTACCTCTGACAATTCATCAGTACTGTACATGCACAGTGTTTTAGGTGAGCCAGTGTGGCATAGTGGTTTGAATATTAGATTACGATTTTGGAGGGTTCAATTCACAGCTCAGCCATGAAACTCACTGGGTTTCATGTCTCAGTCTCAGGGGAATGCAGTGGCAAACCTCCTCTGAACAAATGTTTCCAAGAAAATGGCATGTTAGGTTTGCCTTAGGGTCGCTATGATTCCAAAATGACTTGAACGCAGACAGTAACAACAACATCAAAAAAGGTACACTGGGTCTGAGGACAGATGTGTTCCAGCTCTCCAGGGTTATAGTAACCTTTTATTGAAATAACCATGCAAATAAAGTTCTTTGTGTGAACTTTGGAAAACATAATTAAATATCTGAATAACTGTGTTTCTCCCTATTAAAAACAATTCGTGACCAGAAAACAAAAATGGAGGAAGGTTGTTCTATTTGTTTATATAAACCTTTCTCTCAATATTGCTCACAACATGATTGAAGAATAGATCCAGCTAAAAACAAAAGTTATGATGGTCATGATAAGATAATAAATGACAAAAACTATGTATGATAGCTAGTTTATTTTTATTTCCTATTGACTGTTATATTTTTAATGGTAGCAAACAATTTAAAAAATAATCCCCTAGCACAGGTATCTTAAATCTAAGTATTAAAGACAGATTCTGAGAACCTCCACACAAATGTGCAAATGAATCCTTTAGCACCGTTGAGACTAAATGAAAGAAAGAAGCTGGTAGCATGAGCTTTGGTAGACTTGGGTCTGCTTCCTCAGAAGTCCATGCTACCAGCTTCTTCTTTCAGTTAATCTTAAAGCTGGTACATGGGCCCTGGTGGCATAGTGGTTAAATGCCAGTACTGTAGCCACAGGGTTGTGAGTTCGATCCAGCAGAGCCCCAAGTTGACTCAACCCTCCATCCTTTTGTAGGTTGCTAAAATGAATACAGTGGATCCTTGTTATACACTGGGGTTTGGTTCCAAGATCCCCTGTGTATAACAAAATCCGTGTATGCTCAAGTACCATTAAGTATAATGACATAGCAAAATGGTGTCCCTAATAAAAAATGGAACATCAAGGTAAATTTATATTTTTTGGAACATTTTCAAACCGTGTATGCTTAAATCCGTGTATAAAAAATCCGTGTATAAGAAGGGCCGACTGTACCCAGCTTGTTGGGGGCAATTGCTAACACACTGTAAAGTGCTTAAAGAATGTTTAGTTCATTATGAGGCAGTACTGAACTGTAAAATGCTAAGTGCTATTGCTACAAGATCCCTTTGTATACTGATTTTCCAGACCAACGCAGCAATGTCTTTGAATACTATGCTCCCAAACCACAACTCAAGAAAATACCAATAATAAAGTGAAGTAGGATGACCATCAAGTCACAGCTCTCGTCCTCTAACTACAGTAGATCCTCAATATCCATTGGAATTTGGTTCCAAGACACCTCAAAGATAACAAAATCTGCGGATGTTCATCCCATTATATGCAATGGCCTAGTAAAATAGTGCCACTAATATCAAATTACAAAATCAGTTTCTTTTTGAAATTTGTATTTTTTTAAAAAATATTTTCAAGCCGTGGCTGGTTGAATCTGTAGATATGTAGGACCAACTATACACCAGAAACAATTTTTTTAAATGTTCCTTTTTTATTGCATGGAAGGAAAGACAAAGAAACACAGTCTAATCCAACACTGAAGGGGGATCCCAGTCCAACACCAGCTTACTCTGTGCCTGCCACTTTTTAATCATCTCCCTCACAGCTTGAGAGCACAAATCATGCTCAGGTGCATTTAACTTTACAGGAAAAGACTTTCATTATGTGTCAAGTCTTCTACAATTTTTACTTCAGTTTCACGTGCTGCATCACAGGATGTTTTGGACCTGACTTTCACCAGCAGCCTTTCAGGGGGAACAAGGAGACCTACTGTGAATAGAAGAATAGAGGAAGTTGCTGCATATGCCTTGATGTTTCAATCTCTTTGATCCACCTTTGGAAAACAAGTTTCCCTAGAGTGTGGAAAATTTACTTTTTCCCCCAGGCAGGCTGGGAGATTGTGGGAGTTGTAATCCAAATCTAATTTTTCCAATCTCTGCACTTTGCAAGTCCAGTCCAATGAAATTTAGAAAAAATATACATACATATCCTTTTGGAATATCTGTATCCTCATTGTTTCCAGGATCATTTTCTAGATGCTGCTTGATTTTATCTTCTAATCCCACGGCATCAGCGCCTTGATACTGGTCAATTCGTACTTTGTTCCGGAAGAAAAGAAACGTTGGAGTTGCTGATATATTATTGGTTGCAGCTGTTCCCTAGCATTCGGAAATCAATACTTATTATATAGCAAGAAAAGTTTTTACAAAGCAATAAATGTATCATCCATCCCACATCACTGGCCTAAATGTGTGTTCTTATATGAACAAATAGTCCTCGTATTTATTGGAGAACATAGACATCAGCTCTTTCAAAAATAGTCTATGCAGTGATTTTATTAATTTTTCATAATACAGCAATGACAGGATTTTGCCACAAGTGTGACTTCTCACCATAAGCGTAGAAGCAGACGTACCCTGGGTCAATTCAGAAGCATAGTTTTGTGAACTACCATTTAATGAAATATCCAAACTGACTTACCTACTTACTCATAATCACTGCTCCACACCTACAGCATGTTGCACCATGAAGATGGGAGTGGACATGTGATATGTGAGTACTGAGAATCTAAAGCACAGAAGCTGCTCAAAATCATGTTTTCCCTGTTGCCTATTTGGAAGCTTAAACCATGGTTTGGTGTGTCTGAACAGAGCCACTGGGCCAGTTAAAACAAATGATTTGATCTTAATAAACCATAACTTATTAAGCCAAGACTGAGTGTCATTCCACACAGCTTCCCTTGTGTGTCAACTTCAGAACTTGTTATGATTTGGCTACATGAATTTCCTGTTACCCAGAGTAAGAAACTAGACAAAACCCACAATGGAAATCCTGAGGTGATCCTGTAAAGTGAGGAGTTAGGGAAACACTTTTGAGGTTGTGGTGTGCCATCTATTAGCTGACAATACATGTGGGTATTATTAAATCTTGGTTTTTTAAAAAGCTTAACAGAAATTGTTACATCTGAACCAATTCACTCTAGGAATTGCCACATCACAATATCTGAGAGAGGTTTAGAGCATAAGAAATGAATCCATTGTAGAAGGAGATTATCTCCAAGGCAAACCCACTGAATCTCTTGGGAAGTTGCAGGCTTTGCTTCTTCAAAAGAGAAATATATATCCTTTTCCTTCCATACATTTTCCCATATGGCCAAGTTCCTTATATCTAGAATCTTGGATTTAACAAAGATGAAAAGCATCTTTAAATCAGTATATACTATCGACCAAGGGCAATTAGGGACAGTTTATACTGCATCATATAGTAAGAAGCAAAGCTGTATTGCCATGTTCCTTTTTGCAGCATTTGCTCTGAAGATCTTGAAAGTTTCTTCAGAACTGATTTTAAGCCACTGTACCCTCTGAAACTAAATTGCTTTAAATGCTCTTTTCAAACATTTAAACTCTACTGAGAGTAAGGATAGGCTGTTTATACTCAGGATACCATTAGTTCATAAGAAGAAATAAACAACAGCTTTTTATGGTTTAAGTTTAACAATATAAGTATTATAGCACAGAATGTATAGTCAAATGTCTCCTGCACCGCTGTAAATTAAAGTTTTTTATTGGAGAAATTTAATTGCTGTTTCAAGAAGCACAAACTGAAAATGCTCTAAGTACTCAAATTATACACTGTTAAGAAATTTATCCAATGTTTCCTCAGTTGATAATTTTGCTTAAGGTCTGAATAAAGCAGAAACCTAAGTGGTACCATCAACAATCATTAAAAAAAATCACACCAGCAAACATAACCAAAAATTGCAACCACTCCTGAATTATCAACCTCAGCATAAACATCAAAACTGGTCAAAACTGGTTCATAAATGTTCACCCTGGAACAAAAAATACAAGTGTTTGTGTGGGAGGTATCCAAAGGAGTAGAAGGCTAATGACTTTAAAATCTTAATATATTCTTCATTTGAATCCCGTTAAAATGCACACCAAGTGTGGTGAAGTATTAAGCATGTGCATAAACAAACACTTTAAACTGTAGTATAGATTAGAAAATTGGAGGTGATATCAAATATTTGTTGGTACATACTCAACAGATGAGAAAAGGTTATATATTATTTCAAAATAGGAAAGGACAGGTAGCCACTGCCAGTAGGAACAGAAAATGGACCTGTAACTAATGAGAAGTTAGTTGAGCAGACAGACCATGACAATCCAGCTACCCGGCAGATGGAGTTACTACTGGATCATCACAATATAATCTTGGGAAAACTAAGTAATAGACAATATTAAAAAATGTGAAAGTGAAGCTTAACAATGAAAAACTCTATTTAAAATAATTAGAAGCAACAGAAGAACTAGAAGAACTACTGGTTGAGCTTAGACATTGTGTTAAGCTGCAGTTTAATTACTAAATTTTAGCATGATGAGTAAAAACTGCAGTAAGAGCTGTGCACACTACCCAATCTCTTCTTTCTGTACTACGAGCTGCCAAACAAATTATGAATGTTAAGTCCGCCATTTATTTATTTGACTTATATTCCACCTTTCTCCTAAAATGAGACACAAACAAGCTTTTTGTTAATTGCAATGTCTGAATCTGGCTGGAGCCAAAGTACTGGCTTGCTTCCACAACAAGAAAGATATACAAACTTTAGAAAACATCTTTCATTTGCTGACTTGTTGGAAGACTAAAACCCCAACATGTCAGCTCTTTCTGTTTTTGGACGTCACAATATGGAAATAATGCATGGAAAAATTGGAACTTTAGCCTGTGATTTGTTCAGCCGTGGGAACAATTAGCAGTATACTTATTTAAAACACAGCTAAGGTGTTATCATGGACATCTAAACACACCCTATGACTTGGCTGAAACAGGCCAACTCTAAGTCATATGTTATTATGCTGGCTTGTTGAAAAAAACCATAATGCATCTGAGGAAGTAGGCTGAAGTCTAACATTCTATAATCTTAAAACTGAGAAGACAGATACTTTACCTGTAAGAACACAACCATGATAAATGCCACTCTAGGATTTTTGTGGCAAATGCACATTCTGTCCTTCCATGCCATTGTGTTTATACCCACTAAAGTGAATTGGCTTTCACATATTATTTATTTCATATTGGAAATATATTAGTAACTAAGTGCCTCAACATAAACATCTACATCACCTAATTTTTAATTTGAATAGTTATGTATACATGCATGAACACTCCTCACCTGGCATTGATGCACATCAACTTCCAGAAATGTTGCTTGGGGGTATTTATTGCTCAGAGCGTTGAAGGCAGGAGCTATCCTTAAACATGGGCCACATCTGTCAGGAGGGAAATGTAACAAAGTTATCAGTTAGTAGCTACAGTCACTCTCTTTATTCATTTTATTATGTAGGTTGGAAGTAAGCATAATGGAAATAAAATTATGTGCTGGTGATTCCCATGACCATCTCCTTCCCTCTCTGCCCATTAAACAATGAAGTAGTACTGTATCTTTGAATAAAGTATTCACTATTTTTCTGGTTTCCCCTCCAATCTCCTTTGATTGCTAATTCAGCCAAGAAAGCTCAAAGTGTCACAAAATTACAGACTGGTAGATATGGCAAGACTCTACAATCCCTGTAATCTCTTGTTTCATTAAAGAAAAAGGGGGGAGGGGTTTCTAACACTGCTTCAAGACAGCCCTTGTATAATCATTTCTCAGTAAGATGTCTAATCAACGCATGAAGCTGAGACTGCAAAATCAGTTTCCAATTAAAGACATCACAGTGATCTCATTCCTTACAAAACTGTATCAGTCATTAAGTTTATTAGTATTAGTCTTTTAAGTTTAAGTAAGCATTAACCAAGTACCCATTTTATATTGTATTTTATTTTAATTTTTTTGCATTTTAAAATTGTTTGAATAATGTATGTGTGGTCCTTAATGTAGATGCCACACCTGGATGTTCTTTATATTAAAAAGTGGAATACAAATGCAAAGCTATTGTTAGTGGACCTCACTCATCTAAAACAGTTGACAGCATAACCATCAGGGTGCTATTATGACTAAAAGATATGTACAAGCTCCCTCTCAAAAAGACTGGCAGAGGAGGGTAGAGGTTGTGGTGGGGAAATCTGATGTGGATATTAGGGATTATCCGCTAAATGGTGCTCAAGTATACTATTGTTTCTAATCGCTTTCCCAAGTTTCTTATTTTAGCCACTTCTACATTCTTTCTGCCCAAATAGTACTATGGCATAGTTAATGGTTTGGTGTTGCTGTTTAGTTATGAAAAGTACTCAAAAATCTGCATTTAAAGCTGATTGCCAGCAAAGCTAGAAAACTACCTTGGATCTAGAGACTGCCAAAAACATATTTGGCATATTTCCCAAAGTTGTTTTTTCAGGCCCTGAGGCCACACGTTACTCATCTGACATAGAGCTCCTATGTCTAGGAGCTATCTTACATGGTTTATTGAACTGTGATCATAATAAAAAGTTAACAGTGCTTGGTACTGCTTTTGCTTAGTTTACACTATATTGTAAATACTAGCATTGAATTAATTCAACACTAGTTAAAAAGTATTCAGTGTGTGTCTGTGGGGAACACACATACCAAATGGAAATTTTCAAAAATATCTGACAGTCCTGCAATCTCAGTATGGCCTTTTAACCGGCCAAAAGCCAAAAGGAAACATTCTGTACCAACGTCAGTATCGGTCCCGACATGTAGAATTCAATAGGGTTTCCTCTAATCCTGTTATAGCTGCTCTCTATCTGCTCAGACTAACTTTTAGAGCTCACATCTATCTATCATACAGATTGTCAGGAGATCACAAGTGGACCATGGGTGAATGGCTTGATGCCTGTAACTTATTTCAAACATTCTCCTCCTGAGCTGTATTCTTGTTTCCAGATTATAATGCAGCAAAGTAAGCAGAAACCACAACTTAATGGACCATCCTTCTCAAACTCAAACTTAAGTAATCCAGTTTGAGACTGCTTCAACTCCCCTGGCTCAGTGCTAGGGAATCCTGGGAATTGTAGTTGATTGTGGCACCAGAGCTCTCTGACAGAGAAGGCTAAATGTCTCACAAAACTAGTTTCCAGAATCCCCTAGAATTGAGCCAGGGCAGTTAAACGTGGTCTCAAACTGGATTATATCTGCAGTATGTTTTGGACCTCAATCTGATTTACATACTTCAAAGGATTGCTGTGTTGGAGAACACTGCACACCATTTTGAACTCATCAGAAGAAAGGAAGGATATAAATGTAACCCATGGCAAATAGACAAAAGAATAAAAATACAACTCCTCCACCCTGGTTTCAGACTATAATCTTGTGCCATTTTACTAGCCATTAAACACCAGTGAAGTCGATGGGACATACTATTGCGTAGGAATACCTAAGAATCACAACATGAGCTATCTTCTTCTTAAAGGACAGCCCATGCTGCTGCCAAGTTGTTAACTGGGGCTGGTACAGCGAGCACACCACTCCCTTGTTGCAACATCTCCACTAGTTGCTGGTGCATTTCCAGGTGCAGTGAAAAGTTTTGACCTACAAAGGCCTATAGGGCTTGGGTCCAGGTTATCTGAAGGAGGGTCTCTCTCTTTATAAGCCCATTAGAGCTCTACAATTGTCTGCAGAGGCCCTTCTCTCTGTCCCACCGCCCCCACAGACTTGCGAGGCAGGAACAAGGAAGAGGGCCTTGTTCTCCTTCCCAGGGCAGGTCCAAACATTTCTGTGCTGTCGGTCTTTTACAAACTAACTAGGGTTGGGCTTTTAATGCTTCTAATGTTTAGTGTGCTAACTTCACAAATTGTTTTTGAAATCTTACATTCATACTCTTATTAGTGCTTTTGTATTGTTTTAATTTGTATTGCTAAACTACGTTGCTTTAAATATGTTGCTAGCCACCTTGCATCCTATTATTGGGAAAAAGTCAGGTTAAAAATGAATATAGTAAGAGTGATAATAATAATGGGCACCACAAAAAACAAACTGGCAACTTTCTCTCTCTCTCACGCACAAAAAACCTATCTCACAGGGTTGCTCTGATGATAAAGTGGAGAAGAACCATGTTCTCCGCCTCTGAACTCCTTGGAGTGTAAATGCTAACAAATACTCTCCTAGGCATTATTATTTTTAAAAGCCCTCATTACTTCCTAACTCAGTCTAATTACCCAAGTGACTTGAAGGCACACAAGGACAACAACAGCAAGAAAGGTGCCTTGAATCTCATTTGGAGAGGAAGGCCCCCCCCCCAGAGACAGAGAGAAAAAGAGCATCAGGAGCTTTCCTCTCAGCTGTTCAGGAATTATTACTGAGTGAAGGAATGACTGACAGACATTGACATGTAGGATATGTCCTAGAAAACCTCTGGTCACCCTGAGTTTGATGCCACTTTGCCATGGCTCCACACTACAGGATTTCTGGGAATTGTAGTTTGTTCTACCATTAGACCTCTCTGACAGGGAAGGCCAAATGTCTAACAAAACTACAATTCCCAGGATTCCACAGCTGTAGTGGCTTCATTTATATATCACTGCATACCACTCTAAGCACCCCCTAAGCGGTTTGCAGTGTGTAAGCCCATTGCCCCCAACAATCTGGGTACTCATTTTAGCGACCTCCTGGGAAGGCTGCAAGCCTGAACTGAGCCTGAGCCCTGGCTGGTTTCAGGCTCTCCGTCCGCCTTGTGGTTTGTGGCTGTGCCTCCAGGGCTCCACTGAGCCAAGGCAGTGAAAGCGGCCTCAAACTGGATTGTTTCTGCAGTCTGGATGCAGCCTTAGCAGGAAGCAATAGATCACGGTTTGGGATGTGATTATTTTCACTAGACCAGAAGAAAAAGCAGACTAAACAAGAATGAATGAATGACTGACTCAGTCCATCCAACGTAAAGCTCCCGCCCCACAGGCCTCCAGAAGACACTGCAGAAAGAGCCCACTTTGGGACCGCTTTTGACTGCCCTGGGTTTATGCCAGGGAATCCTGGGATACGTAGTTTTGCGAGACAGTTTAGCCTTCTCTGTCAGAGAGCTCTAGCGCCACAACAAAGGACTACAAGTCCCAGAAACCCCAAAACGTGGAGCCATGGCAGTTAAAGTGGTACCAAAGGCAGGATGGCCAGACGCCTTCCCTGCATTTCAACACACTGCGGCCCTGGCTCAGTGCTAGGGAACCCAGGGCAGTTAAAGCGGTCTCAAACCGGGTTATTTCTCCAGTGTGTCCCGCACCTGTAGTGGCACCAGAGCTCTCTCTCTCTCTCTCTGAGGGAGGAGGCTGGATGCCTCCCAAACGCTACAGTCCCCGGGATTCCCTCGCAGTGGCATGAGGGGGTTATGATCATCCCTGCGGTGTGTTTTGGAGCCAGGAGGCGAGGCTGAGCTTCCTCTCAAGAGGGAGGCCAGTCCCGGCGGGTGTCTGTGGGCGAAGGAGAGGGAGAGGGATTGTGCTCCTGCCTTCCCCAGCTCCGCTCACTGACTCACCCTCTCATGGTGAACTTGGCCACCACCAGCCGGGACCCGGCGGCGCTCAGCTCGCCCTGGAAGTCCGCGTCGTTGCCCACCGCCTTCACCCCGACCATCGCGGCGGCCTCGGCGTCCAGGAAAGACGGCGCTATCTGCAGAGTCACCGCCGGCAAAGACAAGGCAGGAAGAGGAGGCGCCCGGCATGCACCGCAAGGAGCCACTGCGCAGGCGCGGAAGCCCCGCCGCCATTTTGTGTCCCCTCCTCCTCCTCCTCGAAAAGGGAGGCTTCAAGGCCGCGAATAGAGGGCGAGCGAAGCGCCCCGCTCCAGACACTTCCGGTTCCCAAGCGGCCCCTCGAGGAAAGACGAGGGCCAAAAGCAGACTCCAGGATGATGCCTCCATGATGACTGTTATCAATTATTACTATTGATTAATATTATTATGAAGTATTATGAATGATTAAGAACTATAATGCATCATCATTATTAATCATGAGTTATTATGAGTTATGATGCATTGTTACTATGAAGCATTATGAATTATAATGCGTTATTTGCTTATTTCTCTGCGGCATTTCTACCCGACTCTTCATCCGCCCCTCAAGGCTCTCAGAGCGGCTGAGAGATAGTTATTCGGACGGTTCCTGCCCTCAGGCCTACAATCTAAAAGAAAAACATTATTATTACGAATTATTATGAATAATTATAAATTATAATACATCATTATTGATTATTATGCAATATGATTACGAATATTTATGGATTATTATTCATTATTATTAATATACAAAATATTATTGTGATTAGTTATTATTGTTATTATGTTGCTGTTTTGAATTATTATTATTGTAATGAAATTATTATAAAGAAACCTTATTATTAATTTTAATTAATTAATATCATTATTAATGCATCTGAGGAAGCTCCTGCTGCCAATTTCTTTCTTTCAGTTGGGTCCCAAACACACTTGCAGAAACAATCCAGTTTGAGGCCTCAGTGCCAGGGAATCCTGGGAACTGTAGTTCTGGGAGACGTTTAGCCTTCTCTGTCAGAGAGCTCTGGTGCCACAAAAAAGCTACAGTACTATTCCCAGGATTCCCTGCCAGTGTGTTCTGGACCTTAGTCTCAAAGGAGCTACAAGATCTCTCTCCATACTGATTCCAGACTGACATGGCTATATGTCTGAAATCTATTATTCATTATTATTTTTATTGTTAGTGTTATTATTGATATCATTCATTTTATTTATTTGTATCCTGATATTTCCCCTGAGAACAGCTAGAATCCGGTTGGAGACGTCTAACTGCCC
>NC_056523.1:314817568-314832434 GCF_019175285.1 Sceloporus undulatus | reverse complement strand
ATGCCTCTGACTGATGTGCTAGGGAATCCTGGGAATTTTAGCTTGTTGCAGCACCCGCGAAGCTCTGACAGAGATGCGGGATTCTCTCTAGAAACTACCATTCCAGGATCCCCCCCAGCATTGAGCCAGGGCAGTCAGTTAAAGCGGTTAAATAATAACTGGATTGTTTCTGCCAGTGCTTTTTGAACCTTAGGAGTTTGAGTGTGTATAACTGAACTTATATATTTAATTTTTACTTAAAAAGAACTTTTGTAATTCATATTTTATATTTTTAGGGAAGAGGAAAAGGCTTGTGATCCAACATGAGATGCCAGGCCCTTACCACACGGGGGCTTTTTGAGCTCCAGTTCGCTTGGCCAATGCGTATTCGCGTTTTATAGCAATTGGAGTTCCACACCTGTGAGTCCTGAATACGCTTGACAATGGATATAACGTAAATACGCTTTGGCCAATGCGTATTCACGGCTGGGGCTCCGACTGAAGGCAGCCGGCTCTCTCCGTTTTCCGAGTGCCTCAAAATTAGGGGATCGGCTGGATCCGCATTGATGGCCAGTGCGGAACCTCTGCGGCTTTGGCTGTGTGTAATCCAATCCGCTGGTTCTCTGAAGACCACCGGTTTACAAATCTCCCATGTGCTGCGCTGGAATTTCCCCCTTCTCCTTCTGCTGGGCTGGGGAGCGTTATTTCCACTGAACGAGATAAAGCAGAAACCTCTTTGTGTGGTCCGGGGGGGGAATGTAATGTATATGTTGTGTGTGATACACACACACACACACACAAAGATGTGTGTTGCAAGCATATACATGCAGCATTACATTTCAAGCTGCCCACCAGTTTGTGTGGTTGTTGTGTGTGTGGTTGTGTAAGCGTGTGTGTATATGTATATGTGGGACACTGCGCTCGGGTTACGAAATTAATTCGTTCCGCGGCCCGTCTGTAACCCGAAAAGCCTTGTAAGCCGAAATGCCATAGGCGCAATGGGGAAAAGCCGCCGGGTGTCGCGATAAGAAAAAGCGCCGAAAAGCACCAAAAAAATTGCGTAACCCGAAAAAAACATTCGTAACCGGAACAAGTAGTTCCAATGGGATTTTTGTCGTATCCCGGAAATTTCGTAATCTGGGTATTTCGTATCCTGAGGTACCACTGTAATATTATATTACACTACAACACAAAGATGTGTGTGTAAGCATATACAATACATGCAGCATTACACTTTCAGCTGCTCCACAGTTTGTGTGTGTGTGTGTTATGTATATATTAATATCTATATTATTAATATAACACACACACAACACACCATACAAGAGTGTGTGTGCAGCATATACATGCAGCATTACACTTTCAGCTGCTCCACAGTTTGTTGTGTGTGTGTATATCGTTGTAGGTATGTATATATATTATATACACACACACACACAAAGATGTGTGTGCAAGCATATACATGCAAGCATTACACTTTCAGCTGCCCACAGTTTGCTGTTGTGTGTAGTATATATAGATATATACATAACACACACAACACAACAAAGATGTGTGTGCAAGCATTACATGCAGGCATTACACTTCAGCTGCTCTCACAGGGGGGAGGGTTGGTGTTTGTGTGTATATATAGTCTAGAGGCTGGGGTGGGGGGAGAGAGAGCACGACGAGACAAAACAAAAACGAACCAAACATAAAAAGATAGCGGTGTGCAAGAATGACATGCAGCATTAACAATTGTCTGGTGATACACAGGTGGACGATAGAGAGATAGAGATGACGAGATATTATGACTGATGCGGGATGGGGCAGAAAGTAATGGATGCTGTATAAAAAAACAAACAGAGGTGAGGACAAAGAGGAAAGACGCACGGAACAGGTGTTGGACAGTAAATAAGCTCGGGGGTGTGGGTGGGGGAGATAAGAGACAGACACTACCACACACACACACATAGAGATAGCAAAACGCAAGATCGAACAAGATGTGAGACCTCAGAAAGTAGAACATGAACCCGGCGAAGAACACTTTGGGCGGTTGGAACCAGTATTGCGGGTCGGTTGGTGTTAGAGAGAGGGAGGTGGGGACTGGTATGCTAAGGGGATATTATATGTATTATAACACGGTGGATTGATTTAAAAAGAGCGGTAAACGATGAACAAAGCAGCGGATAAACGACAGTCTGTTTAATTCGGACCGGTTCCTGCAGCAGGCGGAAAAGAGAAAAGAAAGATGAACGAGGAGAGAGAGTCAAGGATATGAGAGAGATTATATATATTAGAAACGATCAGACGCGCTCCAAAGGGTTGGTGTGGACACAGAAAAAAGGCAGCAATACGGGGGGATGGACCAGAGTGGATAGTCGGAAAGGGATGTAGGTAGTTATATGGGGGTGCACATATAGGAGAGATCACACCACACCACACACACCGACAAACAACAGACCGTTGGCCCTTCTTATAACAAAAACGACCCTGATTTTTTTTACAAGAATACAACGGATTCAAGCATGAAAACACGGTTTGAAAATGTTCCATCAAAAGTATCATAATTGTCACCTTGATTTCCCATTTTTGTTATAAGGGGGACAACCAGTTTTGCACAATGTCTATATCACTTAATGGGACTTGAGCATACACAACAGGATTGTTGTTATACAAGCCACGGCGGCAACGGGAACGGGGGATCTTGGAATGCCAAACACCCCAGCGTTAACACGAAGGATCCACGTGTATACAGATGATATCATAACCCCTTTCGTAAGCTGGCTAAAAAGGCAGCAAATCTTGCGCGATATACCACCGCGCTCAAGAACAAAAAAATAAACAGTTGAGCCTTGATCTCGTCACCCCCCCCCCGGAAAAGTTTAAAAATGTTGGTGGCGGGCGCCCCCCACCGTTTACAGGAGCCCACAGCCGCCCAAGCATGCGCAAAGCTGCCGATGCGCATCGGCGAACACACATTGTTAGTGGCTGTGTTGTGTGGTGTATCCAACTCGCACTCAAACTGGCCTCGCTTTGTGTGAATACGCAGTTTGGCCGTATGCGCAAGACCAAAGACCCTCAATCCTCCGGACGGTGCTCCCATAGTGTGGATCTGCCCCCTTCGCTCTCCGCCCCCCTCCGCCTCGGCACCGTGTCTCCCGCGCGCATAAATTTACCTTGATTTTCCATTTTTTATAAGGGACACCATTTTGCAATGTCATTATACTTAATGGCACTTGAGCATACACGGATTTTGTTATACACGGGGGATCTTGGAACCAAACCCCAGCGTATAACAAGGGTCCACTGTATACAGATGATACATACCCCTTTCGTAAGTGGCTAAAGGCAGCAAATCTCGCGATATACCGCGCTAAACAGTGACCTTATTCTTCACCCCCGAAAGTTAAAAATGTTGCGCCCCGTTCAGAGCCCCACAGAGCATGCGCAAAGCTGCCGATGCGCATCGGCGAACACACATTGTATTGGGCTGGTGTGGTGATCCAATCTGCACTGGCCTCGCTTTGTGTGAATACGCGTTGGCCGATGCGCAAGACCTCAATCCGGAAGGCTGCCCATGTGTGGATGAACAATGCGATATGACGCAAATACGAATCGGCAAAGTGTATTCAGAGAGCACGAGTGTGGATGAACGATGCGATACAACGCGAATACGAATCGGCCAATGAGAACTGACGCTCCAAAAGCCCCCGTGTGGTAAGGTCCCTAGTCTCCCCAGGCCCTGTGACTGTGAGCTACATTAAACCCCTCTTTACTCCCCAAAGGGATGTACTGAAACAAATGACAGTACTTGCCCATAGGGAAACCATACTTGCCAAACAAGAATCACTGGGGAATACTTGCCCATAGGGAAACCATACTTGCCAATACAGAATCACTGGGGAATACTTGCCCATAGGGAAACATTGGAGAAACCTGCCCATAGGGAAACATAGGAAACATCTCCAATGTTTCCCTATAGGCAAGTATTCTACTATGTTTTCCTATGGTTAGACTGTATCTGGTGGGTAAGAAAAGATCTTCCCCTCTCTCTCCCCATAAAAGTTAGAAGTCTCCTGGGATTTGCAGCATCCCCCCAAAATCAAAAAATGTGAGCCACAGAATAGATGCAGAAGAACCAAAAAAGCAGTATAATAGCTGTACGTATAGATTATAATGTAGTGTGTTTATATTCAATACAAAGACTTGTACTTATTGACCAGAAATAGTAGTCATACACTAATTATTTAATAAAAAAGTCTTTTACAGCAGGGCAACATTCAAGACACAGGAGACGTCCTGAGCAGAAGGAGAGGAAGACCAGGAAGATAGTACAGTAGTGGTATCATACCATCATCTTTACAGATATTAAGCAGTGATTGATATTTACCAGATTAGCTTGCCATGCTAATATTTTTGATTACAACAGAGAGGGAGTCTGGCGCAGATCATGGTACATACCCTTCATGATAAGTGTGAGTATCTTCATTTCAATGTTTAAAATGGGAATGTGCGTGTGTATGTGTCAGAGAGAGGTTGATAGAGAGAAATAACTAATGTTCAAAAAAATGTGAGCATGATTGTGATTGTGTGTATGCAAGAGAACGTTTTCCTGTAAATATATAAATAGTGAATTCCTGTATTTATGTGCTTGTAATAAATCATCCAAAACAAATTATTATAGTGTGCAGTCCAATTATTTTTTATCTTACATTTCATTCTACTGCATATTGGGTTGGTCATTCATTTGAGTATTGAACTAGGGCAATAAGAGACCAGGGTCTGAATACATCACACTCTCTCGCACTAAAGGGAAGGCAATGGCAAATCTCTTCGGAACAAATCTTGCAAATACAAAAGGAAGCCAGGCACAGATATATATATATATATATATATATACACACACACACACACACACACACACACAGTATCTCGGATCGGTCTTTGTAGTCATCAATGCATTTATAGAAAGTGTGGGATGAGTCCTTCCTGAATCTTCGCTTGTGAAGAAAAGCCATATATATATATATATATATATATAAGCGCCATTGGTATGTGAGGATGCCAACACAAATGGATTTGTAATTTGCATTGACATCCTCACATACCAATGGCATATCTATGTCTGTCCCTGGATTCCATTCCATCAAATGCATCTGAGGCAGTGGACTTTAAGCCTAGAAAAGCTCATGCTGCCAACTTCTTTCTTTCAGTTCATCCCAAAGGTGCTACAAGATCTCTCTATATAGTGAATCTATAGATTAACATGGCACTATCTGAATCCTACCAACAGGAGACAGGATATAGAATGTAAAAAAACCCATGCTGCTTAAGCATGCCTAGGGTTGCCATATCCCGCCAGGGGGCGGGACAATCCCAGTTTGGGTGGTGCCATCCCGGTCCCAGTCCGGTTTGGCGCCCAAACCGGGACGGCCCCGCCCACCGCGGCCACCTCAGCCCCAGCGGCGGCTCCAAGGCCTTGCTGAGGCCTGGGAGGGCTCTCCGTGGTTGGAGCTCCAGCCGTGGAGAAGCTTCCTCCCGGGCCCCAACGAGGCCTTGGAGGCAGCTCCGTGGTCAGAGCTCCTACCGCGGGGTCCTCCAAGGCCTCCACGAGGCCAGGGAGGAGGAGGAGGCCGCTTCCCACTGCGGCGATCGCCGCGATGAGGAGCAGCCTCCACCTCCTTCCCACCCTGGGAGCAGGCCTAGGCTTCCTCCCAAGCCGGGAGGAGGAGGAGGAGGAGGATGCTTGGCACTGCGGCGATCGCCGCGATTCCAAGCGGCCCTGCGCCCTGAGGAGGAGGAGGAGGAGGAGGAGAAGGTTTAAAAATGTAAGACCTTTTTTTAAAATTTCCTAGCCAGGAAATTTTTTTAAAAAAAGTCCTACATTTTCAAGCCTTGTCCTACATTTGTCCCGGTTTGGAGGTCCTCAATTATGGCAACCCTAATGCCCCAAATGGAGGATTTCTTATTGGCATTCCTCCTGGTCAGGCAGAGGCCTGAAATGTAGGACATCAGAGGGACCAGAGGCCCTCCTTTCCCAGGACATTTCCTACATTAATTAATTAATTATCATACATATATATATATATATGACATGGTGCCCTTATATCTATTTTATATCTATATTTATATCTATATATATAGATATAGATATAAGGGCACCATGACACACACACACATATGGATAAACAGATAGAAGGGCACCATACACACTTTAATTTAATCTATTTAATTTAATTTTAATTTAATCTATTTAATCTCTTCTATTAACCAAGGGCCAAGGGGGGGGGCTGGGTCGGCCTCCTTCCCTCCCGTCTCCATGGCAACCCGGAAGCGCCCACACGCCTCCGCCATTTTGCTCTCGTCTTTTCGCTGAGGCTGGCGGCCGTCAAGCAGCACCGCTTTTGCGACACTTGCTGTTCTTTGCGACACTTGCGGCAGCTGGAGCAGCCCGTCAGCTGATATCCGGCACCAGAGCCTTGAGAAGGCGCTGAGCGAAGGAGGTGCAGCAGGAGGAGCAAGAGCTGGCCCCTGAAGCTGGTGGGGCAGAGGAGACTGCAGCCCAGGAGGGGCTGAGAGAGCGTGGCCTTCTCCTTCTCCTGGGCCAGGTAGGCTTCCTTGGGGCTGGGGGCACAACCCTACCCCCCTCACCCTCCCAATGGCTGAGTGAGGCTGGCTTTGCTCTTTCTTTGGAGGAGGGTTATTTGGTGGCATGCTGTGTGCGCCTTTCAAGTCCTTTCCGACTTAGCTATTCTCCCCCCCCCCCTATATCCTGGGGTTTTTCAAGGCCATGGCCATCCTCTTGAGGCTGAGAGAGTGTGACTCGCCCAAGCTGAGCCAGGATTCGAACCCAGGTCCAGAACACACTGCAGGAATTGAGCATCACGGAGGTTAAGACGGTGTCCCAGCCAGGGCGACCAGGACGTGTCCTACGTTAATTAATTCATTGTCAGTCGATAATAATCGGCCCAAAACACACTGCAGAAACAATCCACTCTGTTCTGAGACCCCTTTAATCGCCCTGGCTCAGTGCTAGGGAATCCTGGGAATTGTAGCTGGTTGTGGCACCAGAGCTCTCTCTGACAGAGGAGACAAAATGTCTCACAAAACTACACTTCCCAGAATTCCCTAACACTGAGCCAGGGCAGGTAAAGCGGTCTCAAACTGGATTGTTTCTGCAGTGTGTTTTGGACTATAGTCCAACGCTGAAACCACTACACTGCACTGGCTGATACATATACTAGATAGATAGCTAGATAGATAGGCACCATATACATACATACATACATACATATATATATATAGTGGTGTCAAGCTCAGAGTGACCAGAGGCCCTCCTTTCCCAGGACATGTCCTACATTAATTGATTAATTGTCATATGGATAAATAGAAGGACACCATATATATATACACACACACACACACACACATATACACATATAGATAAACAGAAGGGCACCACACACACACACACACATATATATATTGATAAATAGATAGAAAGGCACTATATATATATATATGGATAAATAGAAGGGCACCATATATATATATATATATATATATATACACACACACACACACACACACACACGGATAAATAGATAGAAGGGCACCATATACATAGTTAAATAGAAGGGCACTGTATACACACACATATATATATATACATGGATGAATAGATAGAAGGGCACAGGCTGGATGGCCATCTGTCAGGGTTGCTTTGATAGTGTGTTCCTGCATGGTAGCAGGTGGGACTGGATGGCCCTTGTGGTCTCTTCCAATTCAGTGAATCTGTGATTCTGTGAATCTGTATATATATTCAACAAATACGTTGTGTGCCTTCAGTTGTTTGTTTGTTAATTGTTGTTGTCCCCCACTGCACCATGCTGGCCCTGTGTATTGTGTGTGTTGTTTGCCTTCAAGTTGTTTCCTTCTGATGGCAACCCTATCATGGGGTTTTCTTGGCAAGATTTCTTCAGGGAAGGCGGTTTGCCATGGCCTTCCCCTGAGAGAGTGTGATTTGGCCAAGGTTGCCCAGTGGGTTTCCGTGGCTGAGCCAGGATTTGAACCATGGTCTCCAGAGTCATCATAATCCAACACTCAAACCTTATACCACACAGGCTCTAGCAGAGTGGTCTTATCTCTCCTTCATTGATTGACTTTGCTTTGGTGCCACATTGTTCTCTCCTCCATGCTCCCCACCTTGGAGATAAATGGACACCTTCTGGAGACCCTCTGCCTCCCTTCTTCCCTCTTCCCTACATGCTCTTTGCCCACTTTACTCTTCAAACTGGAAAGGCCCTCTTATGAAGACCTGTTATGAAGGAATTGATAATAACTCTGCTCATCCTTTTCTGCGTCCACACCCCACTGCCCAATCTATCTTATTTCCCCCCCTGCTTTTAAGTAGGGTCATTTTTCCTGGTGAGAAACTTGCCCTGGGAGCTCCTGCGCTGGTGAGCGTGGCGTAAATTTTGGAAAGAAATGCCTTGCACTAATTCCTAAACTTTGATCCAAATGCATCTGAGGAAGTAGACTTAAATCTACAAAAGCTCATGCTGCCTGCTTCTTTTTTTCAGTTAGGCTCAGAGTTGCTACAAGACCTCTCTGCATACAGTACTGATTTTACAGACTAACATGGCTATCTCTTTGAATTTGATCTTACAGGCATTTTGGACTCATGATTCCTGAACACTGGCTAAAGTGGTTGGGGCTTCTGGGAGTTGAAGTTCTAAATTACCTGGAGACTCAGTTTGGGAACCTCTCCTTAAGGCACAGTGGAGAGTTGGGCTTTTTTTCCTAAGAAGCAGTATTTTTTTAGGAGAGATGATGATGCCAGAGTGCAACAGCTTCCTATGTTGAAACCTGTTGTTGTTGTTGTTGCATGCCTCCAAGTAATTTTTGACTTACAAAAACCATAAGGCTATCATAAAAAGCCTATCATAGGCTTTTTTTCTTGACAAGTTCCTTCAGAGGGGGTTTGCCATTGCCATCCTCTGAGGCTGAGAGAGTGTACTTGCCCAAGGTCACTAGGGTTGTACCTGCTCAGTTGAAACAATCTAGTTTGACACCACTTTAACTGCCATGGCTCAATGCTGTAGGACTCTGGGAATTGTAGTTTGTTGTGGCACCAGAGCTCTCTGACAGTGAAGGCTAAATGTCTCATGCAACTACAATTCCCATAATTACATAGCATTGAGCATTGCCAGTTAAAGTGGTGTCAAACTGGATTGTTTCTGCAGTGCAGATGCAAGGTTAGTGGGTTTTTATGATCCAGTGGGGATTCGGCCCCTGGTTTCCAGAGTTGTAAAGGTGATCCACTTCCCTCTTTCTCCACCACCATTTTACCACAAGGACCCATGGAAAACTGGTGACTGGTGGGACTTTTACAAATTGTTTGCTTTTCTCTTTCAGTGGAAGTGGATCTTCCCTTCATACAGAGTGTGCCACTTCCCTGCCTAAAAAGAGTAGGTAAAAAAAGTAGGCCTATCATGTCCTCCTGACCATTTCGAGTTGTTTTGTTTTAGCTAGAAACCGGTTCTATTGCTTCTGTACCCCACATGTGAACCTTTGTCTTCAATGACACTAAACGCCTGCTACTTGCTCATCTTGTTCTTGTGCTGATCATGGCAAGCTTTCCCACAGTCCTCAAGTGGGAACCCCATTACCTCAGTGTTTGGCAACACTTTAAATGCTGTACCTCCATCCTATGGAATCCTGGGCTTTGTATTTTTACAAGGTCTGCTCAAAAATGCAGGTGCCTCACAAAACTGCATCTCCCAGGATTGTATAGGATGAACCCATGGCAATTACATTACACTACATTATTTCTACAGTGTAGATGCATCCATGTTATTCCTTTCAAACACTTTGACCAGATGCTTTAGCATACCTAAAGCACTGTGGGAGTTCTTGTGAAATTTATACTTTTTCATTGCTTGTAGGCTCCTCCTTTTCGGTGGTTCATTACTTTTGGAGGATAGGAGGAAGAGAGTGGACTCTGGTATCCCCAATGATGGATTTGGCATTTGTAACAGTTGATAGGAATATTTGGTGCCTTGTTGTCCTTGCAATGAGGTTCCCATAGTTCAGAGATGATATTCACTATCTAATACAGTATGTAATATATCAGGCTTAGGTGACAGACTGCACAGAAACCCAGTTTTTCCCTCCTCTGCCACTAAAGGAAGTATCCCTTTTCTGTGAGTGATGCAGCTGAGTGGCCAGCAGTCTGTCCATCTTTATCCTTCTCTGTAGTCTTTCTTTTCCACAGCACTGGGTTGCATTGATGGGATGGCAGATGTTTTTCTTTATTCCTTCCCAATTCCTCTTAGCTGACTTTCAGTGTTGATCTCTTTATCGATAAGTAGTGCTATGCTGTTGCAGAGTAGGTGGGAAAGTCAAGATCTGGCTAAAGAGAGATAATCCTCTTTCCTCCACCCACATACCTCCATAGTACAGACTTCATATTAATTTCAGTGAACTAGGTTTAGAAACTGGTTGGTCATTATTTGCCTTCATAAAAATGAAAGTTCTGGTGTCACCTTTCTGCCTGACTCAGAAGCATTGTCTGGTAGAACAATAGCTTCTGTTACTGATATTTTATATTTTATTACTTGAGTTAGCTATAATAAAATAACATTAGTTTCTTAATATATTTGCTTTTGCTTTCATAACTAATAGAGTAGACCTCCGCATTTGCTGTGGTTAATGGCACAAGACCCCCATGAAAGTGAACCCCCCCAGCAAATAAAAAACTACTCTTTTATTAAAAAATTTACCTGAGAGAACATCTCTTTAGGAATCCATAGGTCCTCCATCACAACTCTGTGACCAACATCTGGCAGAGGCTGACAACAGAATTTCATTGGAGGAACTACAATTGTGGAGAAAAGTGTTTTCTCTTGGAATCTTTAGGTGGTGTATTGTGACTCTATGGTCAACTTCTGGCAGAGTCACTCTGGAGGACCTAGAGATTCCTATGGAGAACATCATAATCAAATCCATGAGTAATCAAATTAGCAAAAGTCAAAGCTGCAAATGTAGGGGGCCAACTGCAGTGTCAAGAAGATTGATGAAAAGGCAGATTGTATGAGTAAGGCAAGATGTATTCTGAAATAACATAAAATGTTAAGGTGAAGTACTCTTGTTATGTGAAGGAGTTTGAGAGTACATGAATATTGAAGCTAATGCGGACAGGTTGTTGTTGCGTGCCTTCAGATCATTCACAATTTATAGCAACTCTAAGGTGGTTTTCCTGGCAAAATTTTTGCAGAGGGGGTTTGCTTTTGCCTTCCTCTAAAGCTGAGAGTGTGATGGAGTGGGTCACCCATGGCTGAGTGGGGATTTGAACCCTGGTCTTCAGAGTCATAACTCAAGCAATCACACAACAGTGGCTCTAATGTACTGTAATTGGGTTGGTGTGTGAAAACCAGAGAGTTAGGGAAATTCTGGTAAGAAAAATTTGGACTGGGTTAGGAAGGGATATATCAAAGATTTACGAAGATTTCAAAACAAATAGTCAGTGGGTCATAATGCAATGTTCTGGAATTACTGAAACGAAGCTACATTAAACAGTTTTGTGTTAAGGTTTACCAGCTTTTTTCATCTTGTCCTGTTTGGTCAGCTGGAACTGTCAAGAACTAAAATGTTATGAGAAGCTGGGTTAAATTAATAGGCATAAGTGTACTGGAAGGACCTTTCATTCTGTGGTTACTTGTTAGGTTGTAAATTTAATTTTTGTTGCTTTAACTGTTCTTCTAATACAAATTTATATTTCATCTCCTTGATTTTAAATTGTTTTGAGAAACTGTTACATAAACTCTTTGTTTTAAAAACTTTCACGTAGTTGTGATGCACTTGTGTTAAACATAGCTTTCTTAATTGCCCAGCATTAAACTGTTTTATCATTAATATAGATTGAAAAACATACCTAAGCCACACTGAATGCAGTAGGGCCACATCTGAGTAAGTAGGCATAGTACTTGGGCTGTAAGCTATTCATTGCGATGTTTATTGTGCCATTCATGGCAATGGCACAATAAACTAAACACCTCAGACCAATATCTGGCTCGATTAAAGAGCAGAGGCCCAAGACACAGCCATCAAAGAATTTGAACTGGTGTCCTCCCAAACAATGAGGTGGCACAGCCAAGGACAATATTGTTGGTTTATTTTTGTTTGTTAACATATTTATATCCTCATCAGTATTCTCTTATCTCAGGGCAGTGTTCAAGTGAAACAGTGGGAATTGTTTAAAACAATAGCATACTAAAACAATAACATAGTAATTTAAACAGCCTAAAACATAGCCAATGATTTACTAATTTAAAACAGCTCAAGTGGTTCAAACAGTTAACACGTGTACTTGTTTATTTTGAAAGTAAATTGGACCCCAAAGGACTCAATAAAAATCCATGTTTTGACTTGACAGGGGAAAGAACCTAACTTTAGTGCCAATTAGAGCTCCAAAGGGAAGACATTCAACAAACAGGTATCATGGCAGAGAAGACCCTCTCTGGTGTCTTCCTGCAATATATGGGTCCCACTGGTGGGACACAGGGGAGGCCTTCCAGCTGAGCTCAGGTTTAGTTATGCTGAAGATAAAGTAGAGAGTTTAGCAAGAGAAGGAGAAGTAGTGCAAGAGAGTACGTAGGAGCTGGGCAGAAATGTGAATAGACATGCTGCAGTGGAGATTCTGAAGCAGAGGAAATAATCAGTGCTTTCAGTGATTTAAGAAAGCTTTCAGCTACCAATTCCCCTCAGGATGTGTTGTTTTGTAATTCTTAGCATCTTCTGCTAAGTGAGGATGGTGGCATTGTAATCCAATATCCAGTAATATCTGAAGAAAGGGTGTTCCCTAAAACAATAAGTCTCATAGTATGGCCTTGAGTACAGTGTACAGAGCTGTGGTCTGTGACAATATGATGGTGGATTGATGGAGTATGGCATTGGGCTTTGGAAGGTCACTAATATTCTTTCACACCACTTGCCTTCTACTAAGCAAGAGGCAGTGTCTACTGTTTTTAAAAAGGCTATTGAGAAATAATATGCAGCAGTTGCTAAAATAGGCCATTGAAACATGCCTACCCAGAACCAAATTGTGCCTCAGACATAAAGCTCATTTCTCTGTCAAGCTACTTGTTCTCTCACAGAAGGTGAGTGATAACCTTGAGCTCTTTGAAAGAAGCATAGCTGTGATGGGGAACTTGTGGGCCTTCCAGGTATTGTTAGCCTTCAACTCCTTTCATCCCTAATCATTGGCTTCACTAGCTGGGACAGATCAGATTTGGTATCCAGCAACATCTGGAGAGCCACAGGTTCCTCATCCTAGTGAAAGAGGATACAAATGTGATAAGTCAACAAGTCTTATCAAAATTTGTACCCTGGTAGCTGCTTGTTCTAAGTAACAGTTGGTGTTTGTACTAACTCTATAGATGAGTTTTGGAATTAGCCGTTTAGTAGAGCCAGTGTAGTGTAGTGGCTTGGGTGTTAAACTAGGACTACTGGAAGACCAAGGTTCAAATCCCTGCTTAGTTATAGAAACCCATCAGTGACCTTCGGCAAGTCACGCTCTTTCAGCCTCACAGGAAGCCAAGGCCAACAAATTCTGCAAAGAAGACCCCGTGATAGGTTCGCCATAGGGTTGCCATAAATCAGAAATGACTTGAAGGCACACAACAACAGTCCCAGCACACATGGGACAACAGTAATTTATTCCCCAAAAATTGAACTCAAAGGGGAGTGACTTTTTGCAGACAGGAAACAGAGAGGGTTGCATCATTCCATTTCACTGCTGAGGCTGTGGATACTTGTTTGGTATGTCAAGAAGAGAAGGAACAGCTTGTATGATATATCAAGAAGAGAAGAAAAAGAGAGAGGATACAGTCAGCATACTCTCCTTGCTCCTCCTCCCCAAAATGTCCAGACTCCCTGTTGGTTCTGAGGTAGGTGAGGAGTAGTTGCAACTCTGAGGCAAGTGCTGGAAACCTTCGGGCTAAACGACCTTTTGTTGACTTTCACTGTTTTGTTTGCTAGTTGAATTTTTTTCCTCTCCTTCAAATTATGTGCTTGACATATTTCCTTGTTCCGTAGACTCTTAAGTGATTGCAATTACTAAAACAAGAACTGATCTGACAATGTTGGGATAATGATCAGTAGATGAAAATACCTGTTTGTTTTGTGTAGAAGATACACCTGCAGGCTAAAAGCTTGGCAAGGCAATGAATATGCTGCCTTGCTAATTGTGTTTTCTGGACTTATTCTCCAGTAAGTGCACACGGAATTGCAAGTATTATAAATAATGATAATAAATAAATAGTTTATATTTCCCACCTCTCCCAGTTGGATCGAGGCGGGATTACAACCTAAAATACATCCATAAACGGTGAATAAACACTACAGTAATAGTATGCATACTTGCAAAGCCCTCTGTGGATGCTTTTCTTCTCTCATACTGATAAATATCCCTTCTGAAATTAATGTGATTACTTAGGGACATAACGATTTGTGGATTAGGGCCATGAAGTATGAATCTACCTGAGCAGCGCATGCTCAGAATAAGTGTGAAATGTAATATGGTCTTTTACTCTATTGAACATCTCTTGTTCAAACAGTGTGAGCTTGCTTTAAGGATGAGAGGTAACTCATGACTGGGGGAAATGGAATTTTTCCATTCTTGTGCAAATTTTAAAGCAGAAGTCTGGACTGCAGGATTTGCATCATCAGACTGTGGCAAGTGGTGGTTGTTTCTTTTTAAAGGAAAAAAAGAAAAGTATTATTCTGAAATTCTGAATGCAGGGCTTCTGATTCTCTGTAAGGAAATAATCCCCCCCCACATATTTATGGATGTTATGCTCTAGATCTGAAAATATATTGGTTAACGTGTGATAGCTTGAATTAC
>NC_056523.1:314806712-314814568 GCF_019175285.1 Sceloporus undulatus | reverse complement strand
TGAAAGGAATATTAAAAAACCCATGCTAGAATTGGTGCAAATAGGCAAATGTGAATCTGAACTAAAATAGATTCATTATAATGAATGGGACATAACTGATGATTAATAAGTTTCAGTAATTTCATTTCATCTACACTAATTGGGCTAACATTAGATATAATCCAAAGTTATATCTCCTTTTTAAATAAACAAATATATCAGTATTTGCTATATAGATGTGCTCTACAATTGTTCTGATCTGGAACATGATGCAGGCAATAGTTCATATTTACAGTATATATTATTTTTATATATTATTTCTGTTATTTATTTATGTGACTTGGGGTGAAATGTAATTTAGCATGCATCAAGGTGTTTGGATTGTCAGTGTACTAAAAATAAATAAGCATTTCAGTACAGGTGGCCCTTGGTATGTACTGGGGTTTGGTTCCAGGACCGATACCGAAATGAGTGGATGCTCATTCTGTTAAATACAGTGGTGTAGTAAAATGGCGTGCTTTATATAAAATGGCAAAACCATGGTTTGTTTTTTGGAGTTTATATTTTTAAATATTTTCAAGCCATGGATGGTTGAATCTGTGGCTAAGGAATCCTTGGAGGGCCAACTGTAGTTTGTACCCAGTATGCTGCCAACTCCATGTGCAGGTAAGCATACAGTCAGCCCCACACACTTGCTAGTTTCCCTTTTGCAGATTTGATGACTTGCAGATTTGTTTAATATGTTCTCTACAGGACTCTCTAGACCAGGGGTAGGCACCCTTTTTGAACTGGGGGCCGGGTTGCCGTCCCTCAGACAACTGGGGAGCCGAAGCCAAAAACTAACTAAATAAATAATTTTTAAAAATTTTAAATAAATAAATAAACTGGGACAAATTTTTCAAATGGAGGACACTTTTTATTAAAAATGGAGGACACGCAAAAAAATTGCTGATTTTTTAAACAAATGTTAATATAAACGCACGTTTCTCACGCTTCTCCCCCCCTTGCCCCCGCTTGCTCCCCCTTGCCTGCCGCTTGCCCCCCAAAGGCCCCGCGCCCTCGCCATGGGCTTCTCACGCGAAAGGCCAAAGGCCCCGCGCCTTCGCCATGGGCCTCTTGCGCGACAGGCCAAAGGCCCTGTGCCCTCACCATGGGCCTCTTGCATGAGAGGCCAAAGGCCCCGCGCCTTGCCATGGGCCTCTCGCGTGAGCGGCCAAAGGCCCCGTGCCCTCGCCATGGGCCTCTTGCGCGAGCGGCCAAAGGCGCGCCCTCACCATGGGCCTCTTGAGCGAGCGGTCCTTGGCCTCGCGTGATGGCGCGGGGCCAAAGGCCGCTCGTGCGAGAGGCCCTGCCGCCGATTGCCCCACTCCGGCGGCAATCGGCAGCAGGACCAGGCTGGGGCCGGTCCCACGGCCTCGCCGGGCCAGATCTGGCCTGTGGGCTGGGGATTGCCAACCCCTGCTCTAGACCCTACAGCATGATTCCTTGCTCAATGTCTGGTGGAAAGTGACCATAGAGTTGTGCTGGAGGCCCTAAAATTTCCTAGAGAAGTGTTAGGTTAAAAAAATAATAATTTATGACTTTTATTTATATTTACAGTATTTATATTAATGGTTTTTCCCATTATTGCAGATGTTGTGCCCCATACTCCATAAATGTGGGGGGGAGATTATTCCCCAACCTTCACAGTTGCTTTACTGAAGCTGGAAATGGTTAGTGTAATATCTGTTGTCTTCAGTTCAGTGTCTAGCCTCCACTCTGAAAATATGGCCTCATCTGCCAGGGACATAATGTTTGATTATTGTGCTCTCATGGTAGGATGGCTATAACAGTTTGGAGAACCCTTCTCCAAAGTGTCCATCTTGTATTGTGTTAAAACATGGTGGGCAAATTCAACAGGTCCAGTAGGCTGTGCCATCCCTGAAAACAAAAGAGGGCAGAAATCTATTTCTGGTTAAAAAAACAAACAAACAAATTTTTGATCAATGTTAAAGGGGCAGGAGTGGTTTTAAAGAAGAATTGCACTTTTGCATACTTCCAGCAGTGGAATTCCCATTGCTATAATACAATGTGTGTATTAAGAGGCTTCTCTGATCCAAAATCCAATTAGAGCACCCTTGTAAAGGTGCATTAGGGTTGACATGCTAGGAATCCACACTGAGTGACACCAGCCATAGTGACACCACTGTATATAGTGTTTGAATATTGAGCTCTCATGGTAGGATGGCTATAACAGTTTGGAGAATTCTTCTCCAAAATGTCCATCTTGTGTTTCTCTGAAACAAATCCAGGGGCAGGTTCCTTGCCGCCGTGAACTGGTATAGGCCACACCATCCCTGAAAACATCCTTGAAAACAAAAGAGGACAGAAAATTATATCTGGGACCTGCTGCTCAGTCGTTGACTTGAAGCAATAACTATGGTCCAAAACACACTGCAGAAATAATCCAGTTGAGACCTCATTAGCTGCCCTGGCTCAGTGCTAGGGAAGCCTGGAAATTATGGTTTATTGTGGCACAAGAGCTCTCTGAAAGAGAAGGCTAAATGTCTCACAAAACTACAGTTCCCAGAACTCCCTAGCATTCAGCGAGGGCAGTTAAAGCGGTACCAAATTGGATTATTTCTGCACTGTGTTTTGTCCCTGTGTAACCAAAGTTTAAGATATTTCAGGTTAAAGAGGCTATGTAGAGGAAGTATATGGATGCACAAGAGTATTTTGCTTTTGCTAGCGTATTCTTAGAGTTGTTCACTACAACTGTGTTCTGGGATTACCTTTACTGGCATAGTTAATTTCCAGGCCAGTTCAATCTTTGGTCCTCCCGTTGATCATGATAGCCTGATTATAATCATTGCTGTGCATTCGTCTCCATGGCAACCAGGACTGAAATTGCCTACTTAATTTCCGAAAGGCCTCAAACCGGGCAAGCTACAAAATAATGGTTAGGGTCCTGATTTTTCATCATTTTGCATAAAACAAATAATTTGGACATCCATTAATTGGAAGAGCTTGGTCCATTTTCCTTGGTTAGTGTACATATGTTCAGACTAATCAAGCTGCTGCAATATTTGTGTAATTCTTAAGTTGGCCTGTTGTGTACTGAAATGTACCGTAAGAATATGGGTACAAAGTCACATAGGAGGCACTGGGTAGCAACTGAGGTTTTGTTCCAGGAACCCCCCCCCCATCTCCATATACCAAAACCATGGATGCTCAAGTCCCATTAAATGCAGTGGCGTTGTAAAATAGTGCCCCATATATAAAGTGGCATAACCAAGGTTTGCTTTTTGGACTTTATATATATTTTTGAATATTTTCGAGCCATGGATGCTTGAATCCCTGGGTAAAGAATCCCTGGATACAGGAGGCCATCTGTACTTATAACAACCAAAAAGCAGCGATGCCAGTATTTTTTTCTCCGGATATAGAAAGCTGTATTCTTAAGAACTATTAAGTACGGTATGCTCACATAACAAAGCCTGTGACAAAAAAAGCTTTTTACAAAATCCTTTCACACCACCCCAGTACCCATTTTCCCCTTCTTATCCTTGGTTTAGCTGGAAGTTGTTTTAGTAGTAAGGGCACTTCGAGGCTGGCGTAACACATACATTCAGTATCAGGTTGCAGCAGCGTTGCTGCAGTTAAACCATGGAATAAAGTTTGAGTTGGGAAATAATGGGATTCTACTGTGACTGGCCCTAATGTACAGTAGGCCCTCCATATCTATGGATTTTTTATCCACTCATTCAAGCATCCACAGCTTGAAAACACTAAAAAAATATACAAATTCCAAACAGCAAACCTTGATTTTACCATTTTATGTAACGGACACCATTTTACTGTCCATTGTATATAATGGGACTTGAGCATCCATGGATTTTGGTATCCACAGGGGGTCTTGGAAGTTGGAACCAAACTTCAGTAGATACCAAGGGCCCATTTAGTTGTCTGGACCTGCTTACAGCAAGTAGTGTAAATAGCAGCTGCTTCAAGAATCCCTTAGTGAGCACTAGTGAATAGCAAAACTGAAAGAAAAAGGGAAAGTGGGCAAGTATACCTTACCACCTCTCCCTCACATTAAGAAAGCAGTGATCTGTGAGTAGGGTTGCCATAACCTGCCTGCAGGTGGGACTGTCCCGGTTTTGGTTGAACCGGCCCGGTTCAGTTCCACCAATTCAGGGGTTGGGGCCCGGATTCAGCCTTTGCTGCGGGCCGGGCGGCGCTCCTCCTCCTCTGCCTCTGCGCGGTCCCGCAGCGGCCACCCACCTCCTCCTCCCCCACCTCCTTGTTTTTTGTGCAGCCGCGCAGCTCACTCTCTTCCTCCTCCGCCTTTCGCTCCGCATGCGGCGCTTAGCCCACCTACCTCCTACTTCTCATCTGCGCGGCTGCGCCGCTCGCAGCACTTTCCTGGGCTGCGGCTGGCACCAGCTCGCGCTTGTCCCGCTCTCGCACAAGCGCAGGGCTAAAATAACGAGTGCTCATCCCCTTGAGGCTCGCTGGCCAATGGCAGAAGAGCGAGGGCGAGGCTGTTTCCAGCCCCAGCTCTCCATTGGCTAGCCTCAAGAGGGAGGTGGAGCCTCGGAGGAGGAGTGAGCCTCTGGGCCAGCCAGGGGAAAGAAAAAGTGCCCTTTCTTGGCGCATGGCGCCAAGGAGGAAGAAGAAGAGACGGAGGAGGAGGAGGAGGAGGAAGAGGAAGGAGTAAGAGGAAGAAGGGGAGGAGGATGAGGAAGAGGAGGTGGGTGCACATTTCCAAAGGTTTATTTCCCTCAAAGTGTCTTTTTTGTGTATTTTTGGTGCTTTTGATGCTAACAGGTCTGCCTTGTTTTAAAAAATGATAGTGATGATGACGGAATGGAGGGGGGTGGTTTGGCCAGAAAGGGAAGTACATTTCTTCCATCTGTCTAGGAAGAATGCCAAAATGTCCTCCATTTTGATCATGCCTAAGAAACATGCATTTGTATTAACATTTTTTAAAAAATCATCAAATTTTTTCGCGTGTCCTCCCTTTTAAAAACGTGTCCTACATTTGAAAATGTTGTCCTACATTTGTCCCGGTTTGGAGGTCCTGACTTATGGCAACCCTAACTGTGAGTATGACCACCCAAGCGAAAAATATTAAAAAATGTAGAATGGTGAAAGAAATTAAAAAAATACTCTTGGTCACAGTTTGGCAGAAAATTTAAAGTGATCACTAGAAGATTCAAAAAGTTTCTGTTTACAGTAATCAGCAAGGCACACCTGACCTGGTTGCTTCATTTTACACTCACATATTCTTAGTTTTGAATAAAATGTTTGCTGAAACATGTTGTATTGTAGGAACCCTTTGCTATTTATTCCTTTTGTGCTATTTCTGCCCTGATACAATATTTTCTGTTAAAGAAGTAATTCCCATTAACTTTGTTATTTGCTGATCTGTGTCAAGTTGTTTCACCATGACCCTAAGGCGAACCTATTGTGGGGTTTTCTTGGCAAATTTTCCTGTACTTATATTCATTTCCAAGGATATGCCAAGTAATGTCACATAGTGTGATATGTGCCTTACCTATTGTGTCCTATGAGGCCTATCAGGTTAGTTTTGCTATGCTGAGTGCCAGATGCACTCCTGTTTTTGAATTTTATAATCTGGTATGTGTATGCTCTAATGATCTGTCATGTCTGAAATTATTAGTTGATATTGATGCACAGAAGCACCATACTTAGGCTGCTGCCGCCGTGCAGAATTAATGCAGTTTGACACTGCTTTAACAGACATGGCTCCATCCTGTAGAGTCCTGGGATTTGTAATTTGCTGTGGTACCAGAGCTCTCTCATAGAGAAGTCTAAATATCTCATACAACTACAAATCCCAAAATTCTATGCTTTGAACCATGGCAGTTAAATAAGTGTCAGACTGCATAAACTCAGCAGTGTAAATGAAACCCTAGATTCCCATGACACCATGTATAGTTTCAGCAGATACAGTAAATAGGGATTCCCATCCAAAGCCCTTCATTGGTTGGTTCTTTAGGTTTTAAGAACATTCCTGTAAGGCTACTTCCATTGATGCCAAACTTATGTCACATTTAAAAATACAGTACTGAGACATTTCTAGAATGCAGAGTTATCCAATTCAGCTTTTTTCAGTGCCTGCTTAGGGCTGGCTTTCTTGAAATGATTTGAAATATTATTATTATTATTATTATTATTATTATTATTAACCTTTATTTATAAAGTGCTGTAAATTTACACAGCGCTGTACATACAGTGCACCCGCGCCATACGCGGGCGCGCCATACGCTCAAGCCGCGGGGTGCGCACGGGGCGGAAGGGGCATTGTGTCCCATTCAATTGAATGCGTGCGCGCGCCCGTTGCGCCCCGCACGCGTGCGCGCCTCTGCGCACGAGCCCCATTGTTTCCAATGGGGCTCGAGCATAGGCGGAATTTGCCTTACACGGAGGGATCCGGAACGGATCCCCCGCGTAAGGCGAGGACGGACTGTACAACCTTTTAGTTAGATGGTTCCATGCCCGCAGGCTTACAATCTAAAAAGACACGACATAAAAGGAGAAGGGTGAGGTGGTGGGGAAGGGAATAAGGTCCAGCAGTTCTTCTCTACCTCTGAGGCCTGGACCAAGGCAGATGGAATGGAGGATCACTGCTTCTTCTTCTTCTTCTTCTTCTTCTTCTTCTTCTTATTGTTATTATTAGCCCTCCATATCCACAGTCTCTTTATGCATTAATACAAGGATCTACAGTTACACTAAGTACTGTAATAATGAATAAAGGAACATCTTTAAAATTAATTGATTGGTTGAATTTTGAAATGGCTGTCCAGCTTATATAGTTCTAATATGCTCAAGTACTGTCCATTTTGTGTGTGTACATACTATAGTGTATTACTCTTTAACATTACAGGGGGCATTCAACTCCCTTGTTGCAGTGGCTCCACTGGCTGCCAGTCTGTTTTTGATCACAATTCGAACTTTATATTCTGATCTATAAAGCCCTATATGGCTTCAATTGAACTTAAATAGATGCCCATGCTCATAACAGGTAAGAGTATACTTGGTACCAGAAAACCCAAACCTGCTCTGTATCAACAGTTACTGAAAAATGCAATTGCTAATGTAAAATAACAGGCCATGTAAGACAGAATATTGCAGTAAAATAAGTACTGTATACCCAGTAGCTTCAATTCTAAGTCACTTTACAGACTTTTAATACATAATAATTTTCTTGCCTTCCATATTAAAATGTTGCTTTTCTACTTTGGGGAGCAAGGAAATGCAATAGGACATAAGTATGTTATGAGAGCTAGTGTGGTGTAGTGGTTTGAGTGTTGGATTGTGACTCTGGACAGCAGGGTTTAAATCCCTGCTTAGCTATGGTAACCCACTGTGTTTGGCAGGTCACACTCTCTCAGACTCAGAAGAAGGCAAACGCAAACCACCTATGAACAAATTTTGCTAAGGAAACACTGTGATAGGTTTCCTTAGGACCACCATAAGTTGGAAATTACTTGAAGGTACATTACAACAAGTACAGCAGGTCCTTGTTATCTGCTGGGGTTTGGTTCCAGGACCTTCCATGGATACCTAAATCTGTGGATGCTCAAATCCCATTAAATACAGTGGTGTAGTAAAACGGTGTCTCTTATATAAAATGGAAAAAACTATGCTTTGTTTTTTGGACTCTATATATTTAAATATTTTCCAACTGTGGATGGCTGAATCCATGGATAAGGAATCCATGTATACAGAGGACCAATTGTATGTTGTACCATATGAGAAGTCAGCAAACATATTGCACAAGGTGTTGATCAGAATTTGTGGCCCTTGCTGTTACCTTTAGTGAGTGAATTAAATGTGGCATACCCATTGATTGTACAAAGGGAGATATA
>NC_056523.1:314758010-314803712 GCF_019175285.1 Sceloporus undulatus | reverse complement strand
CCCTCGTCACGTGCTAGGTGTGAGTCCAATATGGATGGTGTGTCCTCGGCCAACCTCTAGCATGTGATGGGGGCGCCTCAAAGGCCCGTCTAAATCGGGCCAAAGACAACTTGAAGTGGAAATGACACGAAAACATGGGGTAACCTAAACAATTAAAATACTGAAAAGCTGCTTGTGGGGAGGGGGCTTGGCCTGAAAACCCATGCTGGATAGAAGTTGTATTAGGTTTATCAAAGGTTCTTATGAAGCTTCTTACCTTCATAAACAAGTCCTTATTACTTAAAACATAATTGCATACTTTCAGGTTCTCCAGGGGCAAAACAAGCAACATCAGTCTTGCAGGAAAGAAGTGCCTCAAAGGATAATTATTTATGCCCCTTAAGCTTTTAGACTGTTAGTTAACAGATAACTATGTCTGCTATGGTAGTTTTCCATCATTGATGTAAAAATATTGATTTTTACACCGAGATATATTTGGTATTCTAAATGTAATGATACAGAAGCTTAGTCTGTTCTAACCAGCCTACACTCTGTCAAAATGAGCTTATACTTCCTGAAGATGAAGATATTTTTAAAAGCATGGAAATCCCGCACTAAAAAAATGGAAGGAAGCAGGTAGTAACAAAACAATGTTTCTTCACAGGGTAGATTCAGTATTGATTTTATGAAGCCTTAGTGGCTGTAGATGGGCATGCGAATCTTGACAAACCGATTATTCTTGCTCATCTTTGTGAGATCCTTTAGCTTTTGCTGATGAGGAGGAATATAATATACTACTGTTAAAATGTTTGTATTAATATCTACATGGATTTTTCAAATGAAGTCTGTTATAAGTAGCACAAATAATAATAAAATATAGAAAAGTTGCAAGATAATGACATACGAAAGTAATCTGTCATGGATGAATGTCTGTACTTAACATAGATAGTAAGAAATAAAAACAGCAATTATATTAGGCAAATATATTTCTCATAAAGAATGCCATGCAAGTTGCATTCTTGATCCGTATAGTTGAATATCTTGGGCACCTAAAATTTGAAATGTGTTCAGTTTTAGTGCTGGGCTAATGACTAGGAGTGTTTTCTAATTCTACTTCTTTGTGCTTGTTTTGTATAATACAAAGAAACCTAAGATTCCATGTTACACTTTGAACTAAGCTCATTTATTTATAAATATTAAAGTAAAGAGTTTTAAATAAATGAAAATGAATGCCTAGTGGGTAGTGTTTTAAAATACAGTATTTTCTACTTTAAAATGTAATGCTCTTGATTGGGAAGTATGAAATACTTTTCTTCTCCTGGTTAAGATTTATGGCTTTTACTTTCTTGTTCAAACTTTTGAGTAACTAGACTATATTCGAGACTCAGCATGCTTCTTATTTGTAATATAAGATAAGCAAGTTCACAATTCCATTTTATGTGATTTCTGTGATAGATGGTCCTTCAGTTTCACAGTTTCATTTTGTGTGATTTTTGTGTTACAAACCATTCAAGATCCATGAGTTAGTTACGTCCTGCAGTTAGGCTTTTAGTTTTATATACAGACTGAGTTGCCCTTACCTGAAAATTTAAAATCCAAAATACTGCAGAAATCAAAACTTTTTTCATGGGTGGCTTAGGTAGGGATACCTTTGCTTTCTGATGGTTTAGTGTACACTAACTTTGTGTCATGCACAAAATCATTAAATATTGTGTATAAAATAACCCTCGGGCTATGTGTGTAAGATATATATGAATCATAACTAAATTTTGTGTTTAGATTTGAGTCCCATGTGCAATATACCTTATTTACATATGTGGTGTGCCAAAATTTTAAAAAACCGAAAACACAGAAGACTTCTGGTTCCAAGCATTTTGGATAAGGGATACTCAGCCTATACAAAAGAAGTGCTATAGAAGGAATGAGCTTTGAAGGCTGAATTGCCGTTGATTTTCAAGTTCTTTTATAGGGATATATTTGACAAATTGTGTACCTTAATAAAACAAGAAGAAGAAAGTTGAGTTTAAATAATATTACAGGGCACCGTTACTTTTAAAGAATGGAAACTTATTTCAGAAAAACTGCAGATTCTTACAGTTTCTGTGATATCTTCCTTACACACACTCCCACAGTTTGATGAGACACAATGAATTAATAAGTAGAATACTGTCATTTAATGACCCACATGTCTTCTTCATCTGCTTATAAATATTCTATAAAGTCAAGAGGCCCACTAACTTTTATTTTTTATAAAACTGAAATGATTGTTTTTGTAAGACAAGTTTATCCCTGAAAAGGCATATAAATATGTTAAAATGAGAACATTTGCACACCTATGCGCTCTCTCTTTGTGTGCGTGTTATGTATGTAAAATCTGTCAGAATGACCTTGGATATCTGTCTGCCTGATCAATCTTACATTATTGTTGTGAGGGCTAAATGGACAGGGTGGGCAACAACATGTATAGTGTATTGAATTTAATAGAGGAAAGCTGCAATATAAATATAAGGAGAAGAAATAATAAAAATAAACTTCTTGCTCTTGTTCAAAACAAGGAGTGAGAAAGAGCTACATAGGGCAGTAAAAACCCCACTTTAACATTGGGTCCAAAACACACTGCAGAAACAATCGAGTTTGAGTCCACAGTTCCTGCTACAGAGAAGAGGAGGAGAGAGGTAGCTGGGCAGCCATTTTAAGTGGTGACTGTTTAATTGTTTTTTAAACTCTAGGAAGAGTGTGCTTGTAGTCACATCTTCAGTGAGTCACACCTGTGAGTCACTAGGGGCTGAGCTAGCAGACTAGCTCTTTATTTCTTCTCCCAGAGCCGTGCGCCTAACGGTGCGCGAAATTTTATTTGTATTTTTATTTCATTTTTTTTCATCCAAGGAAATCTACAGCAAAGGCAGAATCGATTGAGCTCACTGCCACAAATTGTTGAAACATCAGGGGCTTAACATTGGTGTTTTCTGGAGGATTTTTTTTTCAGGAGGAAGCCCACAATCCTGTTCCAGTAATTTCCTAAGACTTTTCAGTATAGACACTGACGGAACCACGGCAGTCACCTGCAACTCTTGTGGGATGTTTCTCTTCTTGCCTACAGAAGTGGGGAACTTCACATGCCCCAAGTGCAAGTTGATAGCCCTCTTGGAGGAGAAAGTGCAGCAGTTGGAGTCCAGAGTAGCTACACTTCAACATATTAGGGAGCAGGAGGATCTCCTGGACACAACAGAACTAACAATCCTGGACGAATACCACGCAGAGGAAGATGCTGGAGCCGAGGAGGTCACTTCACATACACAGGAGGCAGACAGCTGGAGGAATGTCACACAGAGAAGTAGGCCAGGAAGGGATTGTTCGGGGAACTTTCAGCTAGAGAATCGATTCGAAGCTCTATCCCTTATCAAGGAGGATGAAGAAGAGCAGCATGGACAGACTTCAGGGACAGAGCAGGCAAGCCTGAGAGTCCCACCCAAGGGGACAGCCGCTGCTAAACTTCGTAGGAGGCGTGTGGTTGTAGTGGGGGACTCCTTGCTGAGGGGTACAGAAGCAGTGATTTGTAGGCCTGACAAGATGTCTCGAGAGGTGTGTTGTCTTCCAGGGGCAAAGATCCGTGATGTGACAGAGAGGCTGACAAGACTGGTCAAGCCTACTGACCAATACCCCTTCCTTTTGGTCCACGTGAGAACCAACGATACTGCAAGACACAGCCTGCAGAACATCAAAAGGGATTACGAGGCGCTTGGTAGGAAGCTGAAAGGAATGGATGTACAGGTTATCATCTCGTCTCTTCTGCCAGTTGCAGGGCACGGTCCAGGAAGGGAGAAGAAAACAGCGGATGCGAACAACTGGCTCCGCAGATGGTGCCGCCAAGAACGGTTTGGATTCTTTGATCATGGTCTGTGGTTCCATGAGGAGGGACTTCTTGCAACGGACGGGTTGCATCTCACACCAGTTGGAAGAAATGTCTTTGCCAACAGTCTCAAGAACATGATCAGGAGGGCTTTAAACTGAGTTCCGTGGGGAAGGGAGACAATATTAAGGAAGGCGAAAGGGCTGGAGAAAATAGTCAAACAGACATAGAGGAAACAAGAAAAAAAGTGCAAGGACACAACAGTGGGAGGCAAATAAACTTGCACAAGCAACAAGTAAATGGGACCCATGGTCTGCGATGCCTCTACACTAATGCACAGAGCATGGGAAATAAGCAAGATGAACTTGAACTCCTAGTACAGCAAAGCAAATATGATATAATAGGCATCACTGAAACCTGGTGGGATGAGTCTCATGATTGGAATGTGAAAATAGAGGGGTATAACCTTTTTAAGAGAAATAGGCCAAACAGGAAAGGAGGAGGAATAGCACTATATGTCAGAGATATTTACACCAGTGAAGAGATCCAGGACATCAGTCATGGAAGCCAGGTGGAGAGCATCTGGATAAGAATCAAAGGGGAGGGAAACAACAAGGATGTTATGGTGGGAGTCTACTACAGACCCCCAAGTCAGACTGAAGAATTGGATGATATCTTTCTAGAACAGATGACTACACAGTCAGAAAAGAGAGATGTAGTAGTGATGGGCGATTTCAACTACCCTGATATTTGCTGGAAGTCAAACTCAGCCAAATCCACAAGGTCTAGCAAATTCCTCACTTGCCTGGAAGACTATTTCATGGTCCAAAAAGTGGAAGAGGCAACAAGGGGGTCAGCTATTTTGGATCTGATCCTAACCAACAAGGATGACTTGGTTAATGGGGTGCAAGTGGTGGGATCATTAGGTGGAAGTGACCATGTTCTCCTGGAGTTTGTTATACAATGGAAAGGAGAAGCCAGGCATAGTCAAACATGCATTCTAGACTTTAGGAGAGCAGATTTCAGTAAACTTAGAGAAGTATTGAGGGTGATCCCGTGGTCAGAAATACTAAAAGGGAAGGGAGTTCAGGCTGGATGGGAGTTTCTCAAAAGACAGATACTGAAGGCACAATTGCAAACAGTTCCAGTGAGAAAGAAAAATGGGAGGTGTCTCAAGAAACCAGGATGGATGACTAAGGAACTTTCAACCGAGCTAAGTTTGAAACGGAACATGTATAAGAAATGGAAAAAGGGGGAAATCACAAAAAAGGAATTCAAAGAAATAGCAGGCATGTGTAGGGGTAAAGTCAGAAAAGCTAAAGCGCAGAATCAACTCAGGCTTGCTAGAGAGGTTAAGAACAATAAAAAGGGCTTTTTTGGATATGTCCGCAGCAAAAGGAAGAAGAAGGAAACGGTAGGGCCACTGTGTGGAGAAGATGGCAAAATGCTAACAGAAGACAGAGAAAAGGCAGAATTACTTAACGCCTTCTTTGCCTCAGTCTTCTCAGAAAATGCAAAGGGTGCTCAACCTGAGGATAATGGAGCAGAGGACAGAATAGGGGAATTTCAGCACAGAATAAGTAAAGAGATAGTAGAGGAATACCTTGTTCATCTAAATGAATTTAAGTCTCCAGGACCAGATGAACTACATCCAAGGGTACTAAAGGAACTGGCAAATGTAATATCGGAACCATTGGCAATCATCTTTGAAAACTCCTGGAAAACAGGAGAAATCCCAGCAGACTGGAGGAGGGCAAACATTGTCCCCATCTTCAAAAAGGGGAAAAAAGAGGATCCCAACAATTATCGTCCAGTTAGTCTGACATCAATACCAGGAAAGATTCTGGAGCAGATCATTAAACAGAGAGTCTGTGAACATCTAGAAGGCAATGCCATAATCACAAAAAGTCAACACGGGTTTCAGAGAAACAAGTCATGCCAGACAAATCTGATCTCTTTCTTTGATAAAATTACCAGCTTGATAGATGAAGGGAATGCTGTGGATATAGTATATCTTGATTTCAGTAAGGCCTCTGACAAGGTTTCCCATGACATTCTTGCAAACAAGCTTGTAAAATGTGAGCTAGACAAAGTAACTGTTAAATGGCCAAACCCAAAGGGTGCTCAACAGTGGCTCCTTTTCATCCTGGAGAGAAGTGACCAGTGGGGTCCCACAGGGCTCTGTCCTGGGCCCAGTGCTATTCAACATCTTTGTCAATGACCTGGATGACAGAATTGGGAGCATACTTATCAAATTTGCAGATGACACCAAATTAGGAGGAATAGCTAATACCCCAGAGGACAGGATCAGAATTCAAAATGACCCGAATAGACTAGAAAGCTGGGCCAAAGCTAACAAAAGGAACTTCAACACAGAGAAATGTAAGGTACTGCACTTAGGGCAGAAAAATGAAATGCACAGATATGACACATTGCTGAATGAAAGTAAATGTGAAAGGGATCTAGGAGTCCAAGTAGACGATAATTTGAACATGAGTCAACAGTGCGATGCGGCAGCTAAAAAGGCCAATGCAATTTTAGGGTGCATCAATAAAAGTATAGTGTCTAGATCAAGAGAAGTAATTGTGCCATTGTATTCTGCTCTGGTCAGGCCCCACCTGGAATATTGTGTCCAGTTCTGGGCAACAGAATTCAAAAAGGACATTGAGAAACTGGAGCGTGTCCAAAGGAGGGCGACTAAAATGGTGAAAGGTCTGGAAACCTTGCCCTATGAGGAACGACTCAGGGAGCTGGAGATGTTTAGCCTGGAGAAGAGAAGGTTAAGAGGTATGATAGCCCTGTTTAAATATGTGAAAGGATGTCATACTGAGGAGGGAGCAAGCTTGTTTTCTGCTGCTCCAGAGAACAGGACCCGGAACAGTGGATGTAAGCTACAGGAAAAGAGATTCCACCTCAACATTAGGAAGAACTTCCTGACAGTAAGGGCTGTTCGACAGTGGAACACACTCCCTCGGAGTGTAGTGGAGTCTCCTTCCTTGGAGGTCTTTAAACAGAGGCTGGATGGCCATCTGTTGGGGATGCTTTGATTTGGATTTCCTGCATGGCAGGGAGTTGGACTGGATGGCCCTTGCGGTCTCCTCCAACTCTATGATTCTATGATTTAACTGCCCCCTGCTCAGTGCTAGGGAATCCTGGGAATTGTAGTTTATTGTGGCACCAGAGCTCTGACAGAGAAGGCTAAATGTCTCAGAAAACCACAGTTCCCAGAATTGCCTAGCATTGAGCCAAGGCAGTCTCAAAACAGTCTCAAACCGGATTATTCTGCAGTGTATTTTGGATCATTAGAAAGTGTAATGCTGACTTGAACTGAGCATTTGTTTTACATTAGCTGTACATTTCAAGACAGCCTTGTCATTGAAGCCTACAAACTTATAGAAATCACAACTGTTAGAATATGAAATTGTGTGCCCAATAACACATACCCGTATTTATATAAATACCAGTTGGTATCAGTTGGGTAGAGCAGTGTATCCAATCTAATCTGGCTATCTAATGTAGAGGAGTCATCTTTTTTTCACTTTATGTACTTTAAGCCAGTAACGTACTTCTGCCCATTTGCTATATACCTTTCTTTCCTAGAAACTCATTGTGGACTGGCAACCAGTGTTTCACAGACCAGAACCAGTTCAGAACTCACTACTTTGAGTAGCAGTGGTGTATAAAAGTTATGCATGTATGGTGCTATTGCTCTTCCATAAAATGTAAGGTGATTTGGGGTGGAATGTTACAGGCACGATCCTGTTCCATTCTCCATGTATTCAACACACACATTGAGGGAAAGAAGTGAACGATGTACTGTATACTGTTGCAGGAGTACTAGATGAAGTCTTGTCAGGTATATTACTGTTTTCAACTATTTTCAACAAGATACTTCTATAGTTCACCTGCTTGCCATCTTTGATTTGTGACAGCCCCATCGATTTTAATGGCCACTCATGCTTGCTGCCCCGGGAAAGTGGCTGTGTGCACCACCATTAAAGACCGCAGGGCTTGAGGTCCTGTGGTTTTTACCATCTGCAGCCCCCTGCCCTGGATAAAAAGGACTCACTGTATGCCTTTTCCCCAGCACAGTATTTTCTTAAGAAAAACAGAAACTAATCTCCAAGTTCTACAAAATTTCTATCGGAAAGGAGGCTTGAACAAGAGGCTATCAAAGAAAACATAATATTATGGGCAAAAGATCTAGGTCACAATATCATGCTTGAAAACTGGCACTATGCATGAAAAAAAAACCCCTTGCAATTTACAAAAAGCCAGAATTTAAGAGAAAACTATCAAACAATGGAGGCGTATACATGACAATATGGCAGGGGTGCACATGCCAGTCATTTAACAGGGGCACGCTGTCCGAATGATGTCAAGTCTGCATATGGTGCGCTCGCATATGGTGCGGGCGTGCTGTACAGGAATCAGTCATGTGATCAAATATATTCATGGGAAGTATCAAAAAGTGGAATAGACAAATAAGTTGTAATACAAGGTATTTTAGATGTATATATTTTAGAAAATTATGAAGATAAGTTTAGTTATGGTACATTTAAGTCATTCTTAGGAAAATTCTGCTTTTTGAAGTTAGATTACTGTTCTTCTAGTAATGATTGATGAACGTAAAGTTATACAATGGAAGTGGCATAATAAAGAAAACATAATAATGATAATAATGATAATAATAATAGAAAGTTGTCAAGAAAAACCCTGTAATAGGCTCGCTGTAAATCGGAAAGGCAAAAGAACACCATACTCAAGTGTTTTCATTTGTAAGTTGTAATTTAATTGTCTTTTCCCATTAAAAACTGTTGACTATCTATTTTACTCTGTAAAAGCAGTACCTGCAAGTCATTACCAACATAGCCTTGTCTTCTGCTTAAAACACAACCCTAAGCATGTCTTTTCAGAAGAAAGTCCCCCTTAAGATCAATAAACATTATTATTATTTATTCCAATCCCATCGTTTCCCCCAAACCAGGGCATAGGTCCCTGTAGTTGCAGCCTTTGAGACAGAAGAACAGTCTTGTTTTGTATATTTTGCTTTCTTTCTCTGCAGGTTATGTGGTTATGTGATTGATTTAAACATGTTCTGTGCTGAAGGGGAGATGTGTAGTTTAGATAAAAGAAGGTTGATATAAACAGAAGCTATTCGGAGAAGTGAACGGAATTGACAAGATTTGAATAATAATCTATAGCCCTGATTCAAGTCTTATTGACTTGAAGCATTATCAGAGTGGTTGCAACATACCACCTGCAGGACACAACAAAGTTGATCTGATTAAAAGTGTGGTACAGTAGCCATTATAAAGGGCAAAATAACTTTGGTAGCCCAGTTCATTCAAACTTTTTTTCTTCAGTATGCTGTTGGATATCTTCTAGCTCATATTTTGCAAGGCTTGTCTGAAGAGTTTACTGAGGCGGTGATATTACTGTACTGTGTTGCAGTTAGCAAGCTCTGCTCTTGCAATGTTTGACAAAACTTTTTAGGGAAGAAATAATGTTCAGTTGAAGAGCCCTGTAAGATAATATCCATTTACATCTTGCAGGCTAAATTTTGTATGTTTCATTTGTAAGAATGCCCATCCCAACCTGTCCATCATCTGAGACAACAGTGGAGGTGCTACCTTTGTACCTGTCTGTAAATTCAAACAGGGTGGGGGGGTCATAAGAAACCGAGCTTCTCTTGTGGTCTCTGTGCCTTACACAATTGGGATTTGCACTTGCACTTGCACAGAAGTTCTGTTTCGATCATTCTAGATCTGAGTAGTCTTGGTGGTTATTCCTTACCCCTTCCCATCTACAGTACTGTACGTGTCCCAACAGCCAACCATTGTTACCTCTGTTTCTTTTCGTCTGCCCTCAGAATAGCTTAATTTTTGGTGTTCTCATCTCCGAGGAGCTTTCTTCTTGATCTCTGCTTTCTAAATCTTCATCTCCTTTCCCTAGACATTTGTGAAACTCAGTTCCATTTGATATCTGTCAGGCCCATTATAGTAAGTCTTCATTTGGGCCTGTTTAAATTAATAATTGGATTAAAGTACCATTGTGTACATTATACTCTCTGGGTCCCCCCCCAATTTTGAATTAATAATTGCTTTTAATGCTGCATTATCTTACATTTTATGCTACCTTGTGTAAGTTTACCTTAAAAAGGCATCCTATCAATCTCTTAAACAAACAAACAAACAAACAAACACATACATACATACATACATGTGAAAGGTAAAGCCTATGTGAAGGCAAGGATTATCTGAATTCCAACTGGATTTATCCCTCTCCAGAAAGCTAGTCTTGTTGAAATGTCTTTCAGAGAATTGAGACAGAGGGGCGAAGCAGGTGATGCAAAATGTGTGCACCAGGACCATACCACCACCATTTGCCTCAGGACTGCAGCAGCCACACACACAGCCCTAATCCAGGCCATTGCTGCAAATCCTGAACCAAGCGCCTTTTGGGGCCAGTTCTTCCGGGATGAATTACGCCTGGGACGGCTTCTGGCCACATTTGAATGCCATGCCCCCAGTGCAACCTGACGGAGCCCATTTTAAGCCATCTGTTTGAGGCCTAAATTTCAAATTAAAGATTTGAGTTGAGATCAGTTCCAGAAGAACAATTAAAAAGCACGGGGTACCATCAAAAGAGGCAAAACCTAGGTTTTTTAATGGGTGTCTATTGACAGTGTCAAATCTTATTTGCCACCTCTCTCTGCGCACCTGTATAAATGCATTTTTTTAAAAAAACAACCCTATATTTATAATCAATCACATTTCCCTCCCTTTATGATTGTCAGCATCTCCAGCACTGCAATCCATTTGTTTTGTCATCGTTGTCCACCACTGCCTTGGGGAGACAGTGTGAACAACATCAATTTTTAATCGTTCAGTTTCCAAAACCATTTATTATCGGAAAGTTTCAATAAACAACATTCACTGTAAAGAAAATGTATTGTAACATCCTTAGATTGCCCTGTCTCTTCTTTTATATTTTCTCAGGCCTGTTACAGACAGCCAAAATAAAGCTGCTTTGAGTCACAGTGGAGGTATGGTGTTTCAATGATGCATGCATCCTAAGAGTCCGGAAGTCGCACCAAAGCCACACTCCAGCCCTAAGGACTGGAGCGTGACTTTGGCGTGGCTTCTGGACTCTTAGGACGCATGCATCATTGAAACACCATACCTCCACTGTGACTCGAAGCAGCTTTATTTTGGCTGTCTGTAACAGGCCTCAGTCTAGTTCACCAGGTCTTTGCATCTTGTGTTGTGTAGGGTGACTACCTTAAAGCTTTCTATTTAGTATTTTAAAAAAATGGGGGTCAAACTTTTTTTAGGGTTCTTTCTTCCATACACCCTTGGGAGAATCCTGCTTGAAGCCTGAAACTGTATCAGTAAAACTACTAGAATGATGTGTGCAGGCTCCTTCCACTTTCTCTCTTAAGGCTATGATCAGATGCATCCCCTATCAATCGTTCCCCCCACATCTTTCTGTTTGTTTGTTTGAGCTTTGCCTGATGAAGAATTTTTGAGAACATGAAAGCTTGCATAAAATTTTGTGACCTTAATGATATTATAGTTTGTCTGGTAGACTGCATTAAGGTATTAGAATTATAGAGTGTGCAAAATATATCACTGCAGTGCCAGTTTTAATAGTATAGTTGGAAATGATGAAGCTCATTTGTCTCCTCTTGGAAAGGTCATTTAATTGTGTAATTTTTTGATGACAGCACACATACAAAAAATAAAAAAAGTTTTGGATATCATGCCAAATTAGCTGTTTACTATTAAAGTGATGATTCACCGAGGGATGAAATAATAAAGCACAAATGCCAATAATGGCACCCCTCCATATTCATTGTATCTTTATTACACAAAATGTAGGAAAACCCTGTGCCAAATAATATCTAAATAGTTCTTGAGATATATTCATAGTTTACAGATGTTTGAGAGAGATTCTTCTCTTACTCCTGCCACTTTTGGAGATGGGACTTGAGAGTAGGTTTCTCTTGTAGACTTTTGAATGCTCTTCTGTAAAAGGCTAGACTGCCTTCCTCCTTGTTGTTCTAACATTCAAAACCTTTTCCATTCAGGTGTTTGGTATCTACAAAGATTTTAATTGAAGGGGTTAGAATAATATAATTATAGAGTTGCAACAGATTTCAAGGGCCATCATGTCCAACCTCCTGCCCTGCAGGAACACATAATCAAGGCACTCCGATTAGATGGCCATCCAGCCTATGTTTAAAGACCTCCAAAGAAGGAGACTTCACCACTCTCCTAGGGAGTGTGTTCCACTGTCAAACAGCTCTTACCTGTAGTTTGAATCCATTGTTCTGGGTCCTATTTTCTGGAGCTGCAGAAAACAAATTTGCTCCACCTTCAGTATGAAATCCCTTCAAATATTTAAACAGGGCTATTGTACCACCCCTTAACCTTCTCTTCTCCTGACTAAACATACCCACCTCCCTAAGTCTCTCCCCATAGGGCATGGTTTACAGACCTTTCACCATTTTGGTTGCCCTCCCCTGGACACACTCCAGCTTCTCAGCATTCTTTTTTAATTGTATTGCCCGGAACTGGGTGCACTATTCCAGGTGAGGCCCAACCAAAGCAGAATAGAGTGGTACTGTATTTTCTGGCGTATAAGACTACTTTTTAGCCCAGGAAAATTTTGTCAAAAGTTGGGGGTCGTCTTATACGCCGAGTGTTGTCTTATAGGGCTGAAACTTCTGAGCCGGACTGGAAAATCTGCGGTCACCGCATATGGTGGGGGGAGCTCAAAAATGGCAGCGGCCGCATACCCTCCGTACGTGGTGACCGTATGAAAGTAGCAAGGGTGGTGCTGTACAAGTATGGTAGAAGAAAATCTTGGAGACAGGGAGGGCTGGGCAGGCAGGGAGAGCTGACCAATCCAAGCAGGCTTTGTATACAACAGGTTTTCCTGCTAAGTACCTGCATGTCATAAGCATTTGAATTAAAATTACCATATTGAAATCAAATCTGATGGTTTTTTAATTTTTATTTGATGTGCGCTGGAAGAGGGGTAGTCTTATACAGCGAGTATATCCCAAACTCTATATTTTAATTGGAAAAGTTGGGGGTCGTCTTATACGCCCAGTCGTCTTATATGCCGGAAAATACGGTACTTTTACTTCCCTCAGTCTAGATACTATATTTCTATTGATGCAGCCTAGAATTGCATTGGTTTTTTTTAGCAGCCACATCACACTGTTGACTCATGTTCAATTTGTGGTCTACTAGGACTTCTAGATCCCTTTCACATGCACTGTTATCAAACCAAGTGTCCCCCATTCTGTATCTCTACATTCCATTTTTCTGTGTAAGTGGACTACCTTACATTTCTTCGTGTTGAAATTCATTTTATTAGTTTTGGCCCAGCCTTCTAATCTATTAAGATCATTTTGAATTTTGATCTTTTCCTCTGGGATATTAGCTACTTCTTCTAATTTGATGTCATCTGCAGATTTGATAAGCATGCCCTCTATTCCATCCAAGTAATTGATCAATTATGTTGAATAGCATTAGGCCCAGGACAAGGCCAGAACCCTGTGGCAGCCCACTAGTCACTTCTCTCCAAGATGAAAGAGAGCTATGGCTGAGCACCCTGTGGATTCGGCCAGTCAACATTACAAATCCACCTAACAGTAGTATTGTCTAACCCACATTTTATTAGCTTGTTTGCCAGGATATTATGGGGTACTTCGTTGAAGGCCTTAATGAAATCACAATATGCTACCTCCACAGTATTCCCTTTATATACCAAAATGATAAATTTATCAAAAAAAAGGGAGATAAAATTAGTCTAAGATTACCGTATTTTCCGGTGTATAAAGTGACTTTTTATGCCCGTCTTATGGGCCGGATTCTGACCCCAAAGACAGGTGAATGGTGTAGCCACCTCTCTGTTTCTGGGGTCCTTGCTGGTTCCTCTCCCAGCAGGCTCCTCCAGCGGCTTCCGCGGTGGACTTCTGAAGCCACTGGAGGAGCGGAGTATCCTGGGTGGCGGCGAGGAATAAGGGTCCAGCTCTTTATCTTGGCCTGACCGGCTCTGGAGCCGCTTCTCCGCCGCCTTTTGCAGCAACAATGGTGGCGAGAGAGAGCCCAGCCACGGTACCCACCTCAGGCCTCCAGAGAGGCCCCCTCAAGCCGGCGTGAGACACCCTTATAGGAGGCCAGGGACGCTGCCGGCGTGCGACTTGGGGGTCGTCTTATACCCCCAGTCGCCTTATACGCCGGAAAATACGGTAGTCTGTTGTTTCTTTTCTTTTTTAAAATTAATTTCTTTTAGACCTGTGTTTGTTTGCTTTTATGTAATTAAAAATTAAAACATTTCTTTAATTGTGAGCCATTTTGTATGTCATCTTTGGCGAAAGGGCAAGATACAGTATACATTTAACAAATAATGGCCAATGTATGCACGTTAGTTGTTACAATTCTTTTAATTGTTGCAGTTTTTTTTGTCTGCTGTTGTTAAGTGCTCTTGAGTCGGCCCCGACTCATGGTGACTCTGTGGAAGAGACATCTCCAAGCCGTCCTATCTTCCACTGCTCTGCTCTGTTCTTGTATATTCATGCCTGTGACCTCCATGATTGAGTCTATCCATCCAGTGTGTGGTCCTTCTTTCTTTCTACTGCTCTCCATATTTCCAAACATTAATACCTTTCCAAGTGAGTCATGCCCATTTTATGATGCAGCCCAAATATGATAGCCTCAGATTCGTCATCTTGGCTTCAAGGGGAACTTCTGGTTTGATCTGTTGGTCATTTGTTTGTCTTTTTTTGGATGTCCACAGTATCCTTAGCAGTCCTCTCTAGCACCACATCTCATATCAGTTTATCCTTCTCCTGTCCATTTTCTTCGCTGACCAGCTCTCACATTCGTACATGATGATGAGGAATACCATGGCTTGGATGATTTTAAGTTTAGTGCTCAGCTATGCTGTATGTCTTTATGATCTTTTCTAGCTCTTTCATGACTGGCCTTCCCATTTCTAGTCTTTTTATTTCTTGCCTGCGGCCACCATTCTCCTTGATGTTTCCCTAGGTACGGGAATTCTTTGACTATTTCAATTTCTTCATTGTCTATGTTGAATTTATTTATTTCTTCCTTGGTCATTACTTTTGTTTTCTTTATGTTCACCATTAAACCTGCCTTTGTACTTTCATCTTTGACCTTCTTCATTAATTTTTCTAAGTCTCTTATGTTTTCCACTAGTATGGTGTCTAAGATTCCACTAAGATTGTTGACATTCCTTGCTCCTAAATTATTATTTTTGCTTTGAGTACATCAAGGTCTCCGTTTTGGGAAAGAAACTTAATTGGAATTGTTGCCTTCCTCTCTACAATGTTGTTAGTAATTTTTCTATGACTGCAGTACATTGAATATTAATTTGAAAAGAAAGTGAACAAGAACAACAAAGACCCATTTGCCTTGAAACTTTTCTCAGGCTAGGGCTGTTAATCAAAACATGCAGTTTCTTCTCTTAAAATTGCTAATGCAAAAGCAAGCTAACATATCAACATCTGTCATGTTATTTTTTTCTTAGATATAAAAGAACTAATATTCTGTCTGTATAAATAAAGCACTCTTCCCTCTCTTGGTAATCTTAGTTCATTTGAGCTATTGGTGGATGAATAAAATACTTACAAGTCTTTGCAATTGTTGTGAAGCATGAGATAGTTCTAATTAAAGACGTATTACTATTTAACTGTATTTATATGGTGGAATTCAAAGGCATAGCTGTATTAGTCTGGAAAATTAGTATGCAAAGGGACTTTGCAGCACCTTTGAGACTAACTGAATGAATAAAGCTGGTAGTATGAGCTTTCATAGATTTGAGCCTACCTCTTCTGATGCATGCAGTGAAGTGCCACCCACATGCATCTGAAGAAGTAGGCTCAAGTCTATGAAAGTTCATACTACCAGCTTTATTTGTTCAGCTAGTCTCAAAAATTCTACTAGATCCCTTTGCATACTGTACCTATATGGATATGGATCACTTTTTAATTTTCAGAGTGTTTCACATACTTTTAGTAACTTTGCTGATGAAATGAGTTGTATATTTTGAAAAGCCTTTTGGTGTCACAACTATACTAATTAACTTACTTGAATTTTCAGGTGTGAAAACATAATGGCAGGCAACAGTTTGGTCCTACCAATAGTGCTATGGGGACGCAAAGCACCCACTCACTGTGTGTCAGCTATACTCCTAATGGATGATGTGTCAATGATTGTAACAGGATGTCATGATGGACAGATATGTCTGTGGGACGTCTCCTCAGATCTAGAAGTAAGTATATTTGGTGCACTTCATGTTGCCATTCAAAACTGAGCATGAAGCCTACTTGATAAGCTTTCATTTATAGAGATGCAGTTGAAACACATTTCTGTATTTCATTTATAGTCTGAATTTGGTATATGTCTGGTAATCTGCAGACAAGGCATAGCTTCAGTACACATGCTTCTCCCAAGCCAAAATCTTGCTGCTTGAGCTGATGCATAACAATCAATACATGTTATTGATATTCATAGGCTTGCTTTTGTAGGGGAGAGTGTTGATTTTTTTTTAAAAAAAAATCATTAAACCATGGAAAATCAATGAATCCTGCTGAAAGGCGACTCTGTGGACTCCTCTTTTTCTCCCCTGACCTTTTAGAGGTCAACCTCTGAATCAATTTAACATGAATAACTAATGCACACACTGAACCTGCGACTGCATTGTTTCTCCTAAAGAATTGTGCTTGTAAAGTGGTATTCCTTATTTTTTGTGGGCAGCATATGGAGAAACAGCATATTTAGGTGGTATGCTACACCTTTGAAAAAACGGGCATGCTTCAGAATGCAAATAAATAAACTAGAAACTGGTTCTAGATCTTCTGCATTCCAGTACTTGCTTTTTGTTCCCTTTGTGTTGCTGGACTTTAACCTTCAAAGTTATTTATGTATCTAGTGAGTACAATGTACGTCAAATTATAGTAACTTTTAAAAGAAAATATTTTTGTACTAATCTCCTTCTGATGTTAGATATGAGAGACAAGTGGCAGGCGATTCATCTAATGTTAAGAGAGCTTTCAGTCACTCAGTCTCATGTAGAGCTGCTTATTTTTAAGTAGTGATTTGTTTGAAAATAAATACTGTAACAGTAAATTTTTAAGCGTTAAGTAATGCTGTAGTGAAAGCAGCTGTACAAGGCAGTGTTTTTATTCTGGATACTTAGTATTTCTCAGCCAATGAAAGGTGCTCATTTGGCCTGATGCACCCTTTAGCGTGCCAAGCACAGCTGTCAAATACATGAGCAGAGACTGTCCTATATGTTACTTGGATATTGGATAAAAGCATAAAGATCTGTTGCATTGTAAACTAGATCTTTTATACAATTGCAACAATTAAATATGGATTGGTCTTATAAGCAGCCCGCTGCCAAAAGCTTGTGCTTGAAAGAGCAAAATGTATGATATTAGTTTGATAGTACAATAGAGGAATTAATCTGGTGTTTGACATTTGACATGAATAATTAAAGCTGGATCAGGAATTCTTACATTTTGCCATTGAAACCCAGTATTTGTGTTGATCTAAAAAGAAAAAAACACCTGCTTCATCCTCTCATAATGTCATCATGAAAGTCAAATGCTTTATGCATAATGTACCTTAGATCCGGTATAGGCACCTTTTATGTCCCATTTTTGCATAAAACATACAGCTGGAAGTCTGAGTTGCTATTTTTAATTTTTGAGGATTTTTCTGCAGAGTTCAAGAAGGTATAAAGAAAATCTGCTGTTCCTGGAGACATCCAGAAATGGCAATTGATCTTTTCTGGGCGTATTCTATCTACCACAGATGTGTATGGACTGCATGCAACATGTGTGTGTGTGGGGGGGGGGGGAGGAGGAGTAGGTGCTACACTTTTTCCATCCATATTATTTAATAATTTAAATGATTAAAATCTTTGGCTTTATATAATAGTTCTTGAGTACAGATGTGTTGGTCAACAATATCAGTTAACTTAATTAGGAAGTCATCTGTATGTCTAAATAGATAAAGCAGACCTGCACAACTTGGAAGTAGGTAAGGGCCAAAATTAAAATAGGCTAAAGTTCTTAAGGCTGCAGATAGGTTTTTGGTGGTGCAGGGACTGTGCAGACTGCCCTAAGGGGTGGCCTGCAGACGCTTTCATATGCACCAGATTGGGGCCATGGCAACTGCATGCCACGGCCTCAATATGGCCTTTCCAGGGTGCAAAAAGGAGCTGCAAAAAATTGCTCCCTTTTGTGCCCTGCAAAGGGCATGATGGCTGCAGTGCCACGGCTTTTAGGTGCTCCTTTGGTGCTGTGTCAAGTGGATGCAGCGCCAGAGGAGTGCCGTGACACCGCACACCATGTGGAGCCATGTAGACCCACGCCCCGACTCCACCCTCAGGCCAGCCTTAATGGCCGGTGTTCACAGGACCTCACTATCCAAGTAAAGGTATAATTAATTATTAAACTATTTTACAAAAAAACATATTATAAAAAGGGAAATTTAAATTAATAATCAATTAACTACACTTATTAAGATTTTTTCTTATCACATAGAATGGTAGAGTTGGAAGAGATCACAAGGGCCATCCAGTCCAACCCCCTGCCATGCATGAAATCACATTAATGTTTAAAAATTTACTAAGCAGTACAAGTTTTAATATACTTTTAAGGTTTTCTTACTGTTTACAATATTTAGTTAATGGGGTGGATTACACTTCTTGTCAGCAATCGGTTTATCGTACTCTGTAATCATATTTGAAATTGATGTTTTGAAAATATCTTCCACTCCATCACATGGGCACATAATACAAAATTAGACTACAACAAATGACTTTTTAAATGGGGTGTTTTTATAATGCAAGTGCTCTGACAGCAAAGTTCCTTTTACTGTACAAGGGTTTTTCAATGCCTGCCTAGTTCTTTTTCCGTCTCCTCAACCTCTCTTTAGCTAGAAGTTTTTTTCTCGCAGCAATGGCATTGGAAGGATGGTGAAGGAGAGCTCAGAAGTAAGTCTGGGCTGTGGTGCCGGAGGCTTGTGGGGAGCATTCCCCCTTTCTCCTCCTCCACAGCCTGGCTTTTCCTCGGGAGTAAGGCCGGGCTACAGAGGAGCCTTACCCAAGAGGTCAGCTGGCCATTAGCAGCTAGCTACTATGCATCCTACAGGACTTTGTTCCACCTCTTGGTGGGCTGCTGGAAATCGTTTGGCAGGCTGCATGCAGCCCCTGGGCCATATGTTATGCAGGCCTGACATAAACTAACACTTCAAAGTCATCTTAAAATTTCAGTAAGCAAAAGTATTTTAAAGTAGAATTTGAAAGAGCAATCCTAAGCAGAATGTTTGCTGTATCTGAAATGACAGGGCCTTGATAGTATTACCAAGTAATAATTACTATTGCTGTAGTAGCACTAATACTAATCACTGTATATATTTTACAAAGTGCCTATAGTTTCCTAGGTGCCATAGAGATTCAAAATAATACTGGCAGTAGGATAATCACAAATGAATTTATAAGGAATTTGTTAACAAGCTAGGATTTTGGCATATTATACATACTCATGTATAAGTGTAGAAAGTTTAGCAAAAAAATTGACCTTAACAAAAAACCAAGTCAACTTATCCACTGGTCAATGTAAATACTATAAGTAATCTTATTTTTAAAAAGGACCCATCCCCTGGTGAAAAGGAAGAGTGACTGGACCTCCCCTGTCAACAGGGAGGTATAAATCTTTGACCACACATGGGATTCAGGAAAACCCCTTCCAGACAGGGTCTGGGGAGGGGCAGAGATGGTGAGTGCATTTTCCCCACTTAATACCACAGGTTTTTGCCTCCAAATCCTTCCTCTTTTAGAAAGGAAATCTGATTGGATTCCTCTGTGGAGCCCAACACCACTAACAGATGCACTGGCCCCCTTCTGTTCTCTCATCTATCCAGCCTTTAGTGTGAGCGCAAACAGCTATGCCTGCTGGAAGTTTGTAAGTTCTTGGCATTGTTTTTCTTTGCTTTATCCTTCAGATCCTTTGTTACATTCCCCTAAATTTTACCCTCAATTTATCCACAGGTCATATCAAAATCCATAGTTTTGAACCCAAAACATGCCCTTGGCTTATACATGAGGTCAACCTATAGTCAAGTATGTGTGGTAGCTTCAGTTCAGTTCTTTATGAGGTTATAGTTTGATGATACGTGAAAGCATTGTCTCACATTCCCTTTTTGTCCGCATGGAAACATAACTGGAAACAATAGTTTGGCATAAAGTCTGAATTAGGAGACAGAGGGACTAGATGATGAACTTTTTTGCTACTCCATTGTGAAAGTAAATAATTGGTTCAGAGCATCTTTCAGTGTTATTTATTTATTTATTCATTTATTTATTTATTTGCTTATTGAAAACTGCGTATCCTTTGTAGGCATTCATTCTGAAGGCATAGAACATCGTCTAGGCAACAGGCATATCTAATTAACTGTTATCAGAATTTTTCTTCCATATCTTTAGTAATAACTGAGAAATCTTTTAAATGATTAATCCTCTGTTTATCTTTGTTTCTCTAATCCTAGACAAATCCCAGAGCTTTGTTGTTTGGTCATACAGCTTCAGTTACGTGTTTGTCAAAAGCCAGTTCTTCAAGTGAGAAACAGTATATAGTGAGTGCATCTGAAAGTGGGTAGGTGGTCTCTTTCTTACTTCTTACAATTACTTAATTGTTTTTCATTCTGTTTTATTAGTGGGTGTTTTATGGGATTGTAGGTTTGATGGAACAATGTTTTCCTACATGTTTATGTGTGTGAGTGCAGGGGAGGGGAGGGGGGAGAGGGAAAGCAGAATCAAGAGTATTCTTTCAGCATCAGTCCTTTATCCCTTTACTAGAAGGAGAAACCAAGAAATGAGCCAAGTGATCCTGGGTTCAGATGAATGCAGGAGAATGACTGATTAATTGTTCTTTCTGTTTTTTAGGGAGATGTGCCTCTGGGATGTGAATGATGGGCGATGCATTGAATTTACTAAATTAGCTTGCACACATACTGGCATACAGGTAAAACCTTCATATATAAATGAAATTGTTTACAATAAATCTAAATGTATGCATAGGCTCCAGAAGAATTGCAAATATTCACTGGTTACCATACTCCATGTATGTGACTTTTGTATAGGTGTGACAGATCAACTTTACCTTTGAATAGTCATAGAATTAATAGAATAGTCATAATAATGAATTTGAGGGAAATTGTCAAAATTGTTACAGTTATAGTCTGCTAGACTTATAGTGGTCCCCAAACTGTGCCCTTTAAGAGATTTTGGACTTCATCTCCCAGAAGCCTCACCATGTTGGCCAGTAGTATGGTATTCTGGGAGCTAAAGTCCAAAATCCCTTAAAGAGCCAGTTTGGGGACTACTGAGGGAGCAGGAACAACCTGTCCCTGGCTTTCGGAACAGACAGGGCAGAAATCTGAAAGCTAGATAGTTGGCTATGGGATTCTGTAGACATTCATTGGTTTAGTGAATTCAATTTTTTCCATGTGTAATTGAATGTGCATATGGCAAAAATGTGTGATACTGAAGCAATGCTAAATATGATTTAGCTGATTTTAGTTATGTAATCTCAAGCACAAAAGAAAACTACTAGAAAAAAATTGAAAAAATATAAACATAAAATATAAAAACTGAACATTAAGATGTATGAATTGCTTCATCAAACTAAGACTGAGTATTGACTTTTTAGAACTTGTTCAGTGCTTATTTCAGAAAATCTGTGGCTTCATTGTTACAGTTTTGTTTATGATATGCTTTAAAAATTGTTAAGACACAAAAATAGTAATTATTCTGACAACAAATCCCGTGTTATGGACCTCCCCCCAGCATAAAGTGATGTATTCTTAAAGAATGCCAAACCACAAAAGCTCTGATCTACCTTTTATATGATATTAATTTAGTTCTATCAGTTCACCATTGGGACCCAGCGAGAAGGGAGACTGTTGTGTCATGGTCATTACCCAGAAATTCTTGTTGTGGATGCTACCAGCCTTGAAGTTCTTTATTCCTTAGTGTCAAAGATCTCCCCTGACTGGATCAGTTCCATGAGCATTATACGATCTCACAGAACTCAAGGTTAGCTAACAACATTACTTTATTCTCTTAATATTCAGATTTTTCTGTCAACTATGGTTTATTCTATCAGAGGTGGGAGTCATACTTGCCTCTAGTGGTCCCACCGTTCCTACAGGTCCCACTGTTCCTCAGTATTAACAATATTGGCCAAGGCTCCTGGAAGTTGCAACCCAACAGCTTATGAAAACATGATTCTCTACCCTGTTTTATATAGCGTATATTTTGATACACTTTGGGAATTCAAATTAATTGTGATACAATCTGCTATCTTTACAGTGAATTCATCCCAGGTTTTCTATTTTCATTTTATTTGTTGGATAGCAGTTTATTTTAGTTGGAATGTTAGAGCTACTTCTCCATGAACCTAGAAGTTGGTGGGGTTAATCTAGCTGCTCACCTTACCCACATCTTGGCAGTGTGGATACAGCTTTAAACCCACTCTTAAGTGGTGCTATGACAATATAATTTCAGCATATTTCTGATTCACAACCTGATGAATTGTGGGTGATGCTTTAAATTCCATTGCAAAACTCTTCAGTATGATTATATTTCTGAGTGCAAGAACATTATAAAGTTCCTAAGTAAATTAAGGGTTATAGGAATATATGTATTCTCAATCAGAGGATTGGTTCACCTCACCTGCTGTTGTCTAGAGCAGTGCTATTCAAACTGATGGTCCCTGGACTGGTTCTGGTCCCTGGCAGTTTTTCAAGAAGGAGAAAAACAATTGTAGCCAGTAGGCACACATATGGTGACAGTCCCAGGCACTTATTTCTGGCCCCCTCACATCAGATGGCTTGATGTCTGATGTCTTTCTGCATTCTGATATGTATCAGACTGGCATTATACCTAATGTCTTCCAGACGTACGTACTGGATTGCAAGGCACTGCAGGAATCACCATCTTGACCAGTTGTCTGGTTGATGAGAATTGTAGTCTAAAAGAATAGGGAAAGAGTAAGATCGGTACTGACTAGCAGCAGTTCTTTAGGGCTTCAGGACAACATTTTTCCTGTTTAGCAAATCTGGGGAGTGAACCTGGAAGCTTTTGCATGCAAAGCATAAGCTCTCTCAATGGAGAACTGTGCTTCATCTGATATCTTTTATATACATTTTGAGCTTCACATCTTATGAAGCTGGCATGTAATATAGTTCTTAGAAGGTGTATCTGTCAGTTCTCTTATGGAGGTGGATAAAACAATCTTGGTTATCTTTCTGCTTTATGAATGTGATAATTATTTATTTTTAATCTTCATTTTCACTAGAGGACACTGTTGTAGCAGTGTCTGTGACTGGAATTCTGAAAGTGTGGGTAGTTACCTCTGAAGTGAGTCATATGCAGGTAAACAAAAACTGATCTAGCTTCATGCTAATAAAATTTTTCCTTCTAGAATGAGCCATACTAATCTGTTTTTATTAGAAAAATGTTCAAGCAATTTTTTAAAATGTGTTTGCATTATAACTCGAGTATTGGCTTGTCCTCATAAATGCTTCTGTTATTTTGCATTAGGTATTTTGCTGTGTGTATCCTAGCTAGCCAGATGGTATTTATAATTTTCTGGCCTAAGGGCTTTTTCTTATGACATGCTTGAGTTATTTTGGTTTATGCAGCTATTGATGATCTAGTACCGTGTTTTTGCTTTTATTTTTCTCTTTTGTAAAATGTGAGACATGTGTATTCAATTTTTGTGTCTTTTTAGTCTCGTTTAGCACTTCAGTTTCTTCATGAGAGATGTCTCTGTAATTTCCTAATCATATTTCTGAGGATCATACTGTTTTGCTCTAACACATGCATGCTAGACATAGGAAGCATACTAGGATGAAAACAGTGGTCAGGGGTGGAGGGTATTCTCAGTTACAAATAATTTAAAGTGATATATAGATTTCAAATGGAAGTAATATTTACTGATAATTGTTTTTATGATTAAATCCTTCAAACTAAGTTTTAAAGACACAATGGTAGCAGAAAAGAGTGATAAGGAAAAAGATCAATCTAGTCACCTTCCTTCCTTATAAGAATCCTAAGGAGGCGTAGAGAAATGATGACTATCACAAATTGTTATATGAGTAAATAACATTTAAATCCCTGTGTCTCTTTAGGATACAGAACCAATCTTTGAGGAAGAATCTAGACCAATTTACTGTCAAAATTGCCAAAGCATTTCATTCTGCGCATTTACCCAAAGGTCGCTTTTGGTAGTTTGCTCTAAATACTGGAGGGTAAGGACAACCAGTTAAGTAAAAGCTGGCTTTTCTTTGTTGTTCAAGCTGCTGTAATTAAATTGTCTGTGAGGCATATATGCAAAGAAACTCAGGATAGTCAGATTCAAAATGAATTAGAATTTTCTTTCATTGAATATATAATCTGTTTGGTTCATGGGAGATCACACTGTTGCTGGCATAAGTTGCATTTGTGTTGAAATGCTGCAGCCAGCTATCTTAATTCTGGTGCGTTATAAAAAATGTCATCTTGTCTTCTCTCTGCTAGTTTTACACTATATGGTTGAAATATTTTTCAGCCTTTTGGCTTACTGAATTGAATTTTTTACTGATCTCTTATTTATTTATATCCCATCTTTCTCTCAAGGTTAGGATCGAAACTAGATTTTCTTCTTTGTGGTATCTGACATACAATTGGGTTATCCTATGCCTGTGCAGTGCATCTTTAGAACCATCTAGAATACTTACATAAGCTTTTTTGTGGTAGCTCTACCCACTCTCAGCTCTGTCCCTCACTGTTTGTACTCATTTATCTTAGTTCCTATTTGTCCGCCATGTGAGCAGCATCAAAGGAATCTTTCTAGTGTATTGCTGTTTTGGAAAAATTCTGACAGTTAAATGACTTTGCTTATGTCTATGGCTGTTATTTGGCTTTCTCTCTTGATTTGGCTCTTCTACTGCTTACTCAGCTTTTGATTCAACTTGTCTGCGACTACTCTTTGTAATGTCCTTCTGTTTGTCTCCTGGAATCTCTCTGTAACTGACCTGGTCTGTTGATCACTTTTGTTTCTCCTTGTGAAAAAAGGGGTTGCTTTCCCCTTTTAAGAGTTGTGCTGATTGTGGGGCTAAATTGCCTGACCATGATGGCCATTCCCAGTGCCACCTCTGTTTAGATGAAAGAAATAATGTAGGGACATGTTTCCATTGTAAGGCTGGAAAATCCAAGAGTCACACCTGAAAGCAGTTATATAAGCAGGACATTAAACCACATGAACCAGTGTCTGCAATGGTCTTTACTCCCCCAAGAGCTTTATTTGAACCTATCATTAGCCAAGCTGTTGTGAAACATCCTCACAAAACTGATATACCTACGAAGGCAGCAAAATATAAACAGCATGTCTCACTACTGAGTGCTGGTTCCAAACATTTGATTTCAAGAGCCACTCCTGAGTGGTCCCATCAGGATGTTCCTTTTGACTTTGGGTCAGTCGGTCTCTTTCCTGAAATCTTCTGGGGATAAGAAGAAAAATAAAAAGAAAGAGAAGGAAAGATAGGAGGTGGTAAAGGAACTTTTAAATCATAGGACAAGTGTTGAGGACACGGAAGGCTCAGTACTGAGGTGGTCTCAACCCCATTTCATCACTGGAATTGCTACTGATGTTATGGATCTTGGACTGCTTTGTTTTGAGGAAGATTTTCCTCAACGCAATCCACTTGTCAGGAGAAGAAAACACTCTGGCTTATGAACTTAGCAGGCCGTCGGATTTATACCATAGGTGGATGCCCTATCCTGGCACTCTTCTCTGAGCCTTCCACCAGTGGGGCACTCTAAAGAGCAATCTCTTTGCAAGTCTGCTGAAGAAACAGTGTTGCCAGTATTGCTTCACAACTTGTCAGAATGGATCACTAGGCAACACCTTCTTCTGCCGTTGGAGTGAACCCCTGGTGTATGCATTTTCACCTGTCCCTCTAATCACCAGGGTAGTTTCAAAGCTATGGTCAAATGAAACAGATGCTATTCTGATAATGCCTTGGTGGCCAAGACAGTTGTGGTTCACGCTGCTTCTTCATCTACCTCTCTCCATCCCGACATGCACATTCATGACGGACAAATTCATAACTCTGACTTACAACTGACTATGTGGAGGATCCATCCTTAATAATGCTGCCTGATACTATTTGGCCATTATTGAAGCTGCACACAAGTCTTCAGTGCAGAGGTTGTATGTATGTATGTATGTATTTATTATGGTATTTATACCCTGCCTTCAGCCCTAAAGGCTATCAGAGTGGCTTACAATTATTATTTTTAATTAGATGGTTCCCTGCCCTCAGGCTTACAATCTAAAAGTCATGACACAAAAGGAGAAGGGAATGGTGGTGGGAAAGGGGATGAGGTCCAGTGGTTATTCTCTCCCTCTGAGTCCTGGACAAAGGCAGGTGGATTGGAGGGAGGGTTCTTCTTCTTCTTCAGGCAATGCCTGATGGAGTTGGGCCTGCCTGTTCACTCCCTCACAGGCTGAAGGATGACAGTTATCATGGAGTGGAACAGGTTTTTGTTGTTTCTTTCATCGGGACACCTCTCTCCATCCCGAGCTTGAATTTAATCCTTGAATCCTTCCTGTCTCATTTGAATTTGGGTCTCTCTCTGTCGTAGCTGAAGTGCTACCTCACAGCCATTTTCTCTCACTTCTACCTTTCCAATCACCTTTACTGCTTCCAAGACCTATTGGTTAAGAGGTTTTTGAAGAGGTGCAGAAATCTCCATCTTCCAGTGTCTGGTCTGACTCTGGCCTGAAGTCTATAATGTGTACTGTCCCATGCAGGGGTAGCTGTGTTGGCCATTTAACAAATCCAAACAAAAATCCATCAGTGATATATTTATTGGTTAACCAAAATGCACAATATACTTGTTGCAAGCTTTTGAAGCTCCATAGACTTCTTCATCAGGCAAGATGTTACAAATCAAACTGGAGGAAAACAAAACAAAAAACAATTGGGCATGTTAGTCAGATGCCTGTATGTTGTTTCAACCCTTAGTAAAGATGGTATGTTGGGAAGGATATCTTTTGTAGGCAGGCTCTTCCTCCTGGCCATGCAGCAATAGGGAGATTTTCAAAGTCCAGGAAATTTTGGTTGGCCAATAAAGGTATTACTGATGAATTTTTATGTGTACTGTCACAGTTATCCAGGAAGCTTTTCAAACTGATGACATCCTGAGATCTCAGGTTACTTAACTGGAAAACTGCTTTCTTTGTTGCATCACCTAGGAGTGGAGAGCTGGAGAGCTGTGTGCACTGATTTGATCAACCTTACCAGAATTTTTATTGAGACAAGGTTGTCCTCCATCCCAACATGCCATTTCTTCTAAAGGTCATGCCTTCATTTTCACTTGACTCAGTTTTGCCAGCATTCCTGCAGAATTCCTGAAGATCTCTGATTTCAGACAAGCTCTAGGGTCTTGGTGTTTATAGAGCCCTTGCCTTTCATGTTGATTGAATGTTTAATTTGAGAAAGAATTCCAGATTTGTTTGCTACTTGGATTCAAAGCTAGGTCAACTGTCACAGCACTCCTCGAAGAAGATGGCTTCACCAATTCACTTTGCCTACAAACTAGCTAAAAAAAGAACCATCTGTTTGAATCTGAGCACTTTCCACCAGAGTGGTAGATGTTTCTTCTGCTTTCCTGAGTGGTATACCACTAAACAATGTATGCAGAGCTGCTGTGTTGTCACAACCTATTTCCTTGTAGGAGCAAACTATCTTCCAGTTTCTCTTCACATTCCTATTATTTAAATAGATTAGAAATTTCTAAGTCAGTTATTAAATTAGTGATAGTTTCACCAATTTATTTGTTGAATTTATTTTAAGTAGGACTAATGTTGTATTTAGCCTCTAGTGTTTTTTTACAGTTTGCTAAGTATTCTAAAGCTATTGCAAACTATTTTGAGTTTTTTAAAATGGATATACCAATAAATGATTTAATAAAATAATACTTTAAGTAACTGCATGACAAGAGCATTTCTGACCATATTAGAGGGTTTATTAGTTTATTTAGAATATCTAAGTGCAGAAAAGATTGTATATTTTGAATGGTTAGTTATTTAGATACTGGAAAACTTTATGCTAATTGGGTTCTATTCTGTAATAATTTTCCTTTAGGTCTTTGATGCTGGAGATTATTCCCTGTTATGTTCAGTTCCCAGTGAGAATGGGCAGACCTGGACAGGAGGTGATTTTGTATCAGCAGATAAAGTGATCATATGGACAGAAGATGGTCAAAGTCTTATCTATAAATTACCAGCCAGGTATACAGAATTATTTATGATAGAGCAAAGATAAAACATTTAACCTTTATTTTTTTTATTTTTTGGGGGGTATGGGGGGATATTGTTTTTTTTTTTTTTAAATGGAGATAACTGATGGTAAAAATGCAGGATATGAAATCATAGATCTTGGTTTGTTAGAGTGAATTATGGTTCCATGAATCTGGACAGCTTAGGAAACTGGATACTTTGAATATTTTCATTTAGATCTTACATACAGTATATGAATTAGGAGAGTGGAAAGGGAACGTGCAAATCTTGACTGGGGCAGGATTCTTCTCATAGTGCCCAGTGAAATCTGAATATATTAATTAAGCTGAAAGAACCATGGCATGACATTTATAAATGTTATAAGGAAAGCTCTTCTTTACCCAGTAATATATATGTGATTAACCCCTGTGGTTTCTCTTGATATTAATTTCCTCATAAGAAGTAGCTTTTTAAATACAAGGTCTAGGTGGATGAACTATAGGGACTTGCTGCAGCCCAGAACGTACACATGTCATTTCCACCTCTTACCCACTTATGTAAGCCTAATTGAACAAACCAGTTCCTAAAGAATTACTGAAATATCAGAGTGGTTTATTAACGGATAATCCTCTAATTTTTGTGGTGACTTGTTCATGCAATAATGGAGGAAGGCTCAAATATCACTGCAGAAATGGAATTGCATATTTAGTTTTCTGAATCCAAAGATGAGAGCCGTTTTACTTCTTCCACCAGATTTTTGATATCCTTTGTATAGGTTCCCTAAACCAGAGCTGCACAAGAGTTAGAGTGTTAAGTAAATTTTACATGAATTAAATACTTTTTGCTCACAGCTAGCTGTTTGGTTCTCTGCCAACATATGTATACTGAGACTGTAATTTTAGAGTTATTAGAACTTGTAAACTTTATGTGAGCTTTTATGCAGTCCCTGTGTGAGCTGTTAGATACTATTTTTGTGGCTTTTTATCCTCCAGTTGTTTGCCAGCTAGCGATTCATTTCGCAGTGATGTTGGAAAAGTTGTTGAAAATCTAAATCCTCCTCAGCTCCACTGTGTTGTAGAGAGAGCAGTGGAAAAAGAAGATAAACGGGTAAGGCATTGTAACTACTACATTGTTAAGAAGGAAGTGTGTCCTTTTTAGAGGTTGGACATTGTTGCTAGTTTTATTTTAATTCCATTTAACTTGTTAATTGTGTGCACTTTAGTATTTTATGGTTTGATTTTTTTCTCTTTACATTGTACAGATGACATATTGTTAATAGGAAGTTTAAAAGTTCTGTTCATAATTAGTCAGATTATATCTGCATTTAACCATGTATTTTACCTTTACTAATTTGCAGTATGTATTTAAGCGGGGTTCTAGGCTATACTACTATCTGGTCATACAGGTTGAGGCTCACTTAATACAAAATGCTTGTGGCAAAAAGTGTTTTGGATTTTGGAATACCTATATTCACATATATGCACATAATGAGATATGTTGAAAATGGGCCTCAAATCTAAATATAAAATTCATTTATGTTTTATATACATCTTATACACATAGCCCAAAGATATTTTTCTACAATATTTTTAATAATTTAGTGCATGAAACAAAATTTGTGTACATTGAACCATTAGAAAGAAAAGATGTGACTACAATATTTCAGCCATCCATGAAAAAAGTTTTCATTTTAAGTGTAAAGGGCCTGTTACAGACAGGCCAAAATAAAGCTTCTTCGAGTCACTTTGGAGGTATGGTATTTCAATGATGCATAACTCCTACAAGTCCAAAAGCCACACTAAAGCTGCACTCCAGTCCTTAGGACTGGAGCATGGCTTTGGTGCGGCTTTTGGACTCTTAGAACGCATGCATCATTGAAATACCATACCTCCAAAGTGACTCAAAGCAGCTTTATTTTGGCCTGTCTGTAACAGGCCAAGGAGACTCAACCTGTACTGGGATCCTGCTGGGGAAGGTTGTGATCTATTGCTATTTGCCCCTCAGGCTTTTCAGTTGCATCTCTTATTTTACAGTTATTAATCTGCCCTCCTGTTACTCGATTCTTCTATGGCCGCAGGGAGTGTTTCCATAAATTGCTAATCCAGGGAGACTCCTCAGGAAGGCTCAGCATTTGGAGTATACCAGATACCCTTGGTCAACAAAATGTGACAGAAGGTAGCCACTTCACAATTTACTTATTTAAAACATGGTTTAGAATAAGCCTTTATCTTCTAAGGATAGTTCCTTCTATAATCAAAGCCCTGCATATCTAATCAGCAGTTTGATGTGTATTACTACCATGCATTTTTGTGTCTGTAACCAGATATTTTTCCATCTCCAGTCACATCTTCCTTACTACTAAACTCGCAAAACAAGTAGGACTACAAAAGATCCTGGGACACAATAAAATTGGGGAAATTGTCATGAACAATCACCTGCTTCCTCAGATGCTCTAGATAGCCTACCCTTGAATACAATATGTGCCCTCAACGGTGGAGGGGAAATAGATAACGTGGGAATAAAAGATAAATAACTCATTCTGAAGCCAAGGAAATGCTGTGTGCCATAGTGAATCAAAACCAAGAAGAAACCAGTCTGAACTCTATTAACATCTATATGAACTTTAAAATGGGCTAGAATTGGCTAAAACTATTTTTTTTAAAAAACAACAACTGCAAACTAACATAAGTTTGGATGAGGAACTATTAATTCAGCTTTATCTTTTTAAAAATCTAAATAGGATTTTAACTTTGTAAAAACCTCCCATTTTGAAGCAGAGGCAAACAACTTCATTCGTTGATCTTTAAGAACGCCAAGAACCATGCTTCTTTCAGAGAAGCAAGCATATACAAAATAAACAGGGTCATATAGTCATGTTCGTCTATTGCATCAGAAACAATACCACATCTCGTGGAAAATCAAAGACAACATGGTGCATTTGTCATTAGGTTTTGTGTACTGCAGCTTAATTTGATAAAAAGTATAATAATGAAACATTTTTGTCCAATCCAGCTATCGGAACACAGACTTTTACCTTTAGATGAACTCTGTGAGTGGGGTATTGAAATCACAGAAGGGCCAGAAGGAATAGAGATATGAAAATTACATGCAGAAGAATGTGCAAAACAAGTTGTCATAAAACAACACAAAAGTAATATGGATTATTCTGACATAAATGAGACGATGAATTTATTTAGTGACATTAGAAACCTTTGTTCCTTACTTACCATATATACGTATTTAGATGTCGAGTTCAGGTTCCAGAACCCTTAGTGGATACCAGAATCCATGGATGTTCAAGTCCTATTAAATACAATGGCATAGTAAAATGGTGTCCCTTTATATAAAATGGCAAAATCAAGGTTTGCTTTTTGGAATTTACATATATTTTTTAAATTGTGGGATGTATGGATGGTCGAATGCATGGTGGGATGCATGGATAAAGAATCTGTGGATAGGCAAGGTCAACTGTATAAAAGGAGTCTGTGATGACATAACTATCATGATGTCAGTTTTAGCGACATTATAGAATCTTAAAAATTAGTTAACAGGAGCTGCTAGTCCACAGATACTTTTACTAGCCTATCTGCCTTCATGTATTGGTAGCTTGTTGTAAAAAAAGAGGGTTGAAATAGCTGTTTGTAAAGTTTAAAGTGGAAAGTTTCTCTGATTAGCTATCTAGAAGTGATCCATCCTAACTGTATAAGCAACAGAGCAGAGACCATTTACAACAATGCTATATGTGTAGGACTGGATTTACTGGAAAGTTGTACTCCCCCTGTGCTTTTTTCCTGACTGTTTTACTTTTTTCATTTTTGTTTTAAAAATAAGGATTAAAAGTAACGACATCTACTTCTCTACAAGAAGCATTCAGCAAACTTGTTCCTCGCCCTGCTGGGATTATAGATCAGCTGAGCTTTATGCCAAGTAGTGATGAGCCACTTAAAGTGACAGCAAGTGTGTATATTCCATCACATGGACGACTAGTTTGTGGCCGTGAAGATGGAAGCATTGTCATTGTACCAGCAACTCAAACGGCTATAGTCCAGCTCTTGCAAGATGAGCACATGCGCAGAAGAGGTGTGTGAATTGTTGTTTTAAATTGCATAGGAGAGGTTATGATTGAATCTGAAAGGGTAGGTATGTTCTTGTTCAACTGATTTTTGAAAAACATATTAGAATGTATTTGTTTTCACTTAAGAGGGTCTAACTGAATTTGTTGAAATTCTAAAATGATTGTATGTAGCCATTCTTTCATTCTGTATTATTCATTCTAAATTCATTCTTAATTTAGCAATACAGAAAATATTTTTTAGCTAAAGAATATATGTGAGGAGTCCTCTATTAGTGTTTTCTGTATTGCTAAATTCAGTGAAAGTCCTATACCGACCATAATGTTGTCACCGGGCCCTTGGGTGTGGCCCCAGCAGCGGCCGCTGTCTGGCGGTCCATAGCACAGAAAACTAGGAGTCCACTTGATGCTCAGTGCTCTTTAATTAAACGGGGAACAACTCGTGCAATACAACTTCAACTTAACTCAGATACCTCCCTCCAAACTGGTACAACCTTCCACCCTCCGACAGTTAGTCCTCTCCGTCAGACAGCTCTTCCTTCCGGGGTACTTCACTCCAGGCTACCGGGACCCTCTTACCCCTAGACGCAGGCCAACACCGACCCCTGATATCCCACAAGAGACAGGGCCCTGGGTGCAACACGGGCCGGGCCTGGAAAGGTTTGTTGGGCTCTTCCAGAGCCAGTGGGTTGACTCGCTCTGCGAAGCAGCTTTAGAGCAGGCGGCCTCAGTCTTCGCAGCAGTAGGTCGCCTCCCTGCGTCCGCGTAGGTAGCGCTGGTTCACTTCGGCTGACCATGCGTCCCACACCTTGGCCTCCACTTCTCCCTCGTACCTGGTCTCACCCTTCGCCTTGCTTATCCACGCCTCCGCCCCTCTCTCCCCTTGGGCGCCCTCTTCCGGTCCTTTTCTACCCCCTGGCGTCCCCGTGTCCCCGGCCTCCGCTCTGGCGCCAGCTGTAGCCACTTGAGCCCTTTCCTCCTTGGCTTCTCCTGGGTCCTTCGGCCTGTCATCTTCAGTAGCGGGACCCCAACCCACCTCTTCCCCATCGTCCACCCTCTGACAAATGTATTTTCAGTTTTTCAAAAGTCCTCTTTTGCTTTCTAGTGTCATTCAGAAATGGTCTAAATAGGCACTTTTAGGAAAATCTGAAAGTAAATAATTTTAAATAATACTAGCTCTTTCAAATAATGGCTACATGCAATCATTTTACAATTTCAACTAATTCAGTTAGAGCAGGATAAATAATTGGCCTACGGGGCTGTACAACCAAACGGCGCATCAACAATGCACCCTGAAAAAGAAGATGTGAAACACGGCTCCTTTCTCTGCTGCTACCGAGGCGCCACAAGTGCCCTGGAGTGGTGCTGTGACGTTCTTTGTGCTGCGGTGTTTGAACGTGGGGCATGAGGCATGTCATTGTCATGCGTGCCATGTAAACGGTGATGCGCCAAAATGGTGCCTGCGGCATGTGGTAGAACTCAGGCTATTTTAAATGTATGTAAATATCCGTACACAAATGTGCAGACATTCACTATTTTTTGTTTTCCCCCCTAATACTGACATTATCATACTCATTGTGTCTGCTGTCTTTATATCCCCTTCCACCATAATTTCTTAGGTTGGCCACCTCATAGAACTTTGCGGGGTCATCGGAACAAAGTCACCTGTTTGCTGTATCCTCATCAGGTTTCCTCTCGTTATGACCAAAGATACTTAGTCTCAGGTGGTGTAGATTTTTCAGTTATCATCTGGGACATCTTTTCTGGAGAAATGAAGCACATTTTCTGCGTGCATGGTGGAGAAATTACACAACTGTTGGTCCCTCCAGAAAACTGCAGCGTAAGTTGATCAGTGGCCTTCTGTATCATGTTCTCACTAATCAGGACATAGTTGTGTCTTGCTGTAAGTCTTGACAATTGGACTTAAAGGAGGGCTTAATTAAGTGGTTAATAGTAACAAAGCCACAACAGTTTATCTGGTAGTGGTTCTTTATGGTCTCTGTGCTCCTCACGTATGGGTTAGTTCTGTGTCTGTGCAGAGCTAATTTGAATTTTCTAGTACTGAGTAAAGAGTGTTGGCAGGAGTCCCACCTACCTACTGCATATCTGTAAGCACTGCTCTCACCAGTTCCCTCAATTCATTTTTGTTTGCTGCAGTAGCAGCAAGTAAGATTAGGAACCTCAGTGTTTGTCATTCTTCTGAGCATTCTGTCTTTGTGCATTCCTTCAATTTTTACATTACCTTTTTATTATTTTTGACTGCAAGACTAGGACATGCTTTCTTCTTAAATACATCTGTTCCTGTATCAAAACACCCTCTGGAACCTGAAGAATCTGGACAGAGAAGCTGAATTGTCAGGTGTTTCTGGCTCTAGATGACAGTTTCAACCCTAAATCTGAGCACTTGGTGGATGAAGCAGCTGATAGGCTTTCTTCAGCAGCACTGAAGAGCCCCCTCCCTTCCTTTCAAGTCTGGCAAAGAGGAGAACCTTCAAAGAAGTAAACATCTGTTAAAAAGGAAACACTGACTCACCAAGCTCCTGGCCTCCTAAGGCTGCCACCTAGAAATCTCCCAATAGCTTCTGGGTCTCCTTATTTCTCTCAGTCTCTTTGATTGGCAGTGCTGTCCATGTTTGTGTGTTTCTTGGGATTCTTGATCTCTGGATTAGTTATGTTTAACAATTAATTATCTTATCCCTACCTGGCTTTGATTATCTAAACTTTGTACAAGAACTCCTGGATTGGCTGAGACTCTGCCCCTGTACCCTCTTCATCTTCCTGGATTACTTGTGCCTGTACCTGCTTCACTTACAATAAACTGTTTCTCTGGACACTTGCTGCCTATAAGGAACAAGCATCCTGTCTTTAAATATGCACTCTCACAGTGAGACCTCCAGAGAAGTCTGCTGCTATGGCAAGATCTTCTGAAAAAAATCCAGTGTCAGCTCTACAACAGACAGTCGTCAATCCTGATTTCTTCTCAAAAAATCCCACGGCAGCAACTAGTTTCAGTACTGAGTCCATCTCAATTGCAGTCTTTGATTATCATGGTGTTGATCCAGCTCAACAAGCCAACCTGCCTTTCCAACCCATAGCACATTTTTTGGTTTGACCATAGTTGTCATCTATTCTGTACAGACTTTGGATCTGGAACATCAATATCCATCCAATATCCAAGTTGGACTCAGATACTGATTGTGATTTATTTCTAATAATCTATAATTTCTTAACAAGTTTAGTGGGGGAACAAAATCCTTATCCCAAAACATGTTTGACTGTACACAGATGAGCCATGCAAGATGGTTAAATATTTAGAGCTTGAAGTCAAATTTAGTCTTGCACAAATTAATGCTCTTATTTTTAAGAAAGTAGAGATATAATCCAAAGTATCAGGAGGTCTTCCTTTTTTGACCTCCCTCCTTCTTGTAATGAGGCAGTCTTGGGAAACCCCATTCATAAATAGTGCATATTAAAAATCTCTGTAAAATGCATGATGGCAACTACATTTCCATTTAAACATCCAACCCTAAATTTGAGCATAGTAGAAGCATTCCAAAGAAAAATCAACATTCAAGCAGCAAAACCAGCATTCCACCCCATTGCGTATGAAAGGATTAATGCTATCATTAATGTAGGGGATCTCTGGTAATTCTGCTAGCAGTTGCTTTTCACAGAATTGTGGAGCTGGAAGAGACCCCTTTCCTTACTCACCAGTAAACCATAGCAACAGAAGCCCTCATGGGGATTGACAGCTGTTGGGCAGAAGGAGGATATGGAATTGCATGTGTGGGGCTACACACACGTAGAGTTAAGGCATGTACATATGCTAATCTGTGTATACTTCCCAAATATTTTGATAAAAATCTTCCTTTAGTTGTTGATGGAAGAAGCATATGTTTGAAAGATTCATATGCTGGAAGTTCTTAAGAGCACTATATAGTGACCCTTCCTTCCATCCCTGTGTAGAACAGATCAGGAATTACTTAAGTACCACCATACTTCCATACATGAATAAAACCCTTTTCAAAATATATAAGCATAGATGCATAGTTGATTGCAATATTGTATGTCCGCTCTCTACTTTGCCAATTGAGAGCATGTATTGTACTGCCTAACCATAGGATTTTGCATAAAGTCCCATTCTTTAGCACTGCTGAGCTCCATTCTGCTTCTGCATATGTACATTTCTTGTATTAAGCGATTATATACAGTCAGCCCTCCATATTTGTGGCTTTGACTTTGATGGATTTGATTATTCATGGATTTGATTAATATGTTCTCTCTAGTAACCTCTAGGTCATCCAGCACAACTCTCTGGTAAATGTCCACCTGAAAGTGTGCTGGAGGATCTAGAGATTCCTAGAGAGAACACTTTAGGCATTTGCAGGCCCTCCAGTGCAATTTTATGGTCAACATCTAGTAGATGTTGACTATAGAATGTGCTGGAGGACCTAGGGATTCCTATAGAGGTGTTCTCTCAGATAAAGAAATAGTGCTTTTTTATTTGTGTTTTTCCACTTCAATGGGGATCCTGTGCCCCTAACTCCAGCAAATGTAGAGGGCTCACTGTATTTCTAAAATGAGTGAATATGAGCTTCCCAAATGCACAGTGGAAACTCAAGGTAGAATGCATGCTTTGGATGCGTGAAGTCCCTGGCATCTTCAAGGAGAGCTGGAAAAGTCCATACTAAGGAAAAAGATCCAGTAGTTTGATTTGGTTGAGACCAGTGTCCCATTTTCCTAGGAAGTGGGCCATAGCCAAGCATAAGGTGGTTTTTCAGTTGAAATAGTACAAGTTGCTGTTTGCACTTTAACAGCATAAGCTAGTGCACAGGAAAACTAAAGCTGGATGTAATCTACAACTGTTAAACCGAAATTTTTGGGTTTACAGTATATTGTTTTGACTACAGTAATTAGAATATTTTATTTCCCACCTGCTGAAATATTTGAGGGTTCCCCAAGGTTTCCAGCCTTTTGTTTTAGATAACCTGTACGTTCATTGCAATGATCTGATATATTTACAATTAAAATAATATACTGATACTTTTTTCCCTTTTTCAGTCAAGAGTTCAGCACTGTGTTTGCTCTGTTGCCAGTGATCACTCAGTAGGACTTTTGAGTTTGCGAGAAAAGAAGTGCATAATGTTAGCTTCCCGGCACCTCTTTCCTATTCAAGTCATAAAATGGAGACCATCAGATGACTACCTAGTTGTTGGCTGCTCAGATGGTTCTGTATATGTATGGCAAATGGATACTGGTAAGCTCAGCTATGTAAGAAATGTCTTAATACGTCCAGATAATGTCTGATAAAGTGGAGGATGATTGAATACTCCCTCATCTTAACATTTATGAAGGGACTATCACTTTAGTGTTATTCTGTTGAAGAAATCTTCTTTTAGAAATATCTCTGCAATCTAACTATGCTGTTGGGTTTATTTGGAATTTCAGTGTGTGATAGAAGGGGAATAATTAAAATGTTAATGCTTTACCTTTAATTTCATTACTAATTTTACAGTGGTCCCTTGGTATCCACTGGGTTTCAGTTTCAGGAACCACTGTGGATACCAACATGCTCAAGTCCCATTAAATACAGTGGGATAGTGTTAATTTTCACTTTAGTGCCAATTTTGAGGCTAATTTGTTTTCTGTGTCTTTAAACTTAAGTTTCATGATTTGTTAAGAGACTGGGGGAAGAACCCTAGAGTTGCTGAAGATCAGAAAGAGCTCCAGGGAGTCACTTTATTTTTGTTGTGTAATGATGATGTTTGTTTCTGTTTGTCATATATGTAATGTTTGTTCCTTTTTACCATCCATAAACTTTTATTTTTTAAAACTGCAGTGGGATAGCACAATGGTGACCCTTATATAAAATGGCAAAATCAAAGTTTCCTTTTGGAATTTATATATTTTTAGAATATTTTCAAGCCATGGATGGTTGAATCTTTGGATAAAAAGCCTATGGATATAGAGGGCTAATTGTACTTCAGAAGAAAATATAAGCTATCTCTGTAGTATTTAGTAACTGTTTAAGATCAAGAAGCAGGAAACAGAGTTAGTTTTTTTTTTAAACTGCTAAAATGCATAGTTATGTGAATGGATGGTCATCAGTGAAATAGGTTTTCTGACCCATTGCACCCTGGGGTATTGGTGTAGCTTTTTGAATAACTAGGGATATGCCATTCGGTGGTATAGATGAGAGAATTCTTATGTTCCTTCTGTCAGTGTTCATTTCTACAGTACAAACTTATGCCAGTGTCATGCACCCTTACACAGATGTTCATTTTCATTTTGGAAGAGCCCATGACAAGTTCTTGAATGCAGAGAAGTTAACTTACTCCTCTATGAAATGGTGATAGAACATCACTGAGTTGCAAATTTTGTAAAATTTGAATTTATTTCTCTTATAGCAAGTGTTCTTCATAGTTTCCCTGTATCTTTTCAAGGGGCACTTGACCGCTGTGTAATGGGAATAACAGCTGTTGAGATCCTAAATGCTTGTGATGAGGCTGTGCCTGCTGCAGTTGATTCCCTTAGTCATCCTGCTGTCAACTTAAAACAGGCAATGACCAGGCGCAGCCTTGCTGCACTAAAGAATATGGCCCACCAAAAACTTCAGACTCTTGCCACAAACCTCCTCGCTTCCGATTCATCTGACAAAGTAAGTTTTCTCCCTTAAACAATCTGTTCAATTGCATCTCATTCATATTTCTTCCTGAAATAACCTGGCATTGTCACTTTTTCTGTACGAAGGAAGTACCTGTGTTTTGCAAAGAACCCATGGCTATGGCTGCAGACATACAATACATTCATGCGCCATCCTGTTCCCTTCTTCCTAGCCAAATTTTGCTTTGACTATAGTAATATGCCTCAATGGAGTGTTTAATCTCCATCCCCTTCCCTCCTTTACTTATCAGCCTTTGATTTATGTCAAAAGCTAAACCTATCTTCTCTCATAGGTGAATTCAGTATCTTGCATAAGAAGCAGATACTGTAGTCTGGATTTTGGTCATTATTTTGTTCCATAGAACACCTATAAGAGAGGTGGCATGGAGTACCTTAAAGTCCCACTGGCTGATGCCTCAATTTCTGTATTGATTTCTCACACTATGGCCGAGAAGCTCCCCGCCGCCGCGGGAGTCCTTGGGGCTTGAAGCCCCAGGGACACCCCTTTTCTGGCTGCGGGGAAGCGGCCTTTTGCCGCTTCCCCGCAGCCCGAAAAGCGGCGGATCAGGGCTTCAGCGGCTGCCGTTCTGACTGCTGAGGCCCCGCTCCAGCGGGGAAAGGGGCGGGGCCAGACCGCCCCAAATTGGCGGTCTATATCCCGCCAAAAGCTCCTAAGGAAGGAGCTACAAATCTAAGAGATATGGATGTGCATGGGAATGGAGGAGGTGCTGGAAAGATCACATGAGGCATCCACATTGGCAACTGGATCTTCAGTTGCTGTCTCAATGTTTGCAAGAGTGGCGGTATTGTGGACACAAGATAAATGAGAGACCACAGAAATTGATAAACATGTTTTAATAAGAGCAGTTCAAAAAATCAGAAAGCTCTGCAGTTTGTTGCAGATGTGGCTCTTGATTCAGCTGTTTTTGCAGATTGTAGTATAATTGCTACAACAGTAGCTAGATGATCAATCTGGTTGAGGCAGTTGGAAGCAGATCAGGTCAAATATGGCCTATATGTCTTTTACTGGGCAATTTCTTTTTGGAGAAAAGGCTTTAGAAAAGATATTAATAGAATGTAAGGATAAAAACAAGTAATATCATCAGTACAAAAGAGGAAAATAGAATGAAGAATAGAGGACTTTTCCATTCCTTTTGATGTGGTAGAAGTTTTGAGACAGAGTGATTTTAGGTATGGAAGACCACAGTGTGGTAGAGTAGATATCAACCAAAAGAGACTGGTCTGCCAACAAAGCAAAAAGAGGGGCAAACCAACCCAATAGAAGTGATTGTTGATAGTTCTGATAAGACTAAGATTTTGGTAGGGGGAATGCTTCTGCAGTTTGGTTTTCTGTGGGAAGACAAGTGGGTAATAAAGGTTGTAACTGGGGTACAAAATGGTTTCTGCACAGAGAGCAGAAAGCAGATATCTTTCCATTCCAAAATAGAAACCCTTCAGATGACGAGGAACAATCAACGATTGGATGGTTTTCGATAGATTTAAAGAGGCATATTTTCATATACCTATGGCTTCAAACTGTAGACAGTACCTGAGTTTTCAATTCCAACAGTCTCATTTTCCATTCACACCTCTCCCTTTTAGTCTGGTATCAGCACCAAGGGTGTTTGCAAAGGTATTAGTGCTTTTGATAGTATATCTCAGGGGGAAAGGTATTTAACTTTTCATTTACTTGGACAACATCTTTCTGAAAGCTGGATGCAGAAACAAGGTACAATTTGGTACAGAACAGACTGTACAAATACTTCAGAATTGTGATTTTCTTATAAATTTCAAAAATACTTATCGATTCCAGCAAATACTCTTGTTCATTTGGGAGCTCAAATACATATGAGGAAAGGGAGCATGTGAAGTTGAAGGCTTTCATGGCCAGCATCCATAGATTTATTTTTTTTTGTCTGTGGATTTTTTGGGCCACGAGACCGTGTTCTAGAAGAGTTTATTCTCAATGTTTTGCCAGCAGCTGTGGCTGGCATCTTCAGAGAAAAGAAGCATGTTTTTTCTCAGGAAAGGAAATAAGAAATAAGGGAGGAGATAATGTTTCTTCAGGACAAAAAGTCAATGGGCATTGCAGTTGGCAATAGTGATGTGTTTATTAATATCAACAGTACAGTTGGTACTGTGAGTGAAATTGCATGCAAGAAGTCTGCAAGAACGTTTAAGAGCACACCAAACGTCAATTGCTCACAATCTTCACTATCTAGCTTCAGTAGCAAAAGAGGATTTACAGTGGTGGAATCAAGGGAATAGCCTGTCAGGAGGTGTTCTGTTCGCACACAAGAGTGAACAGTAGTGAAAATGAATGCAAGTCTGGTTGGGGAGCACAAGGCAAAGGCTGTTCTGTCTAGGGAAACTGGGCAGGAATGGATCTGAGGAGGAATATAAATTACCTATAACTGAAGGCAGTTCATTAGGCAAGTATTGGAATGAGTAGTGAAACATCAAAATGTCCAGATAACAATGGACAGTATAACAATAAGGGCCTATATTTGCAAACAAGGAGGAGCCAGATTGACACTGCTAATGAGAAAAGCTGATCCAGTTCTGTGGTGGGAGGAAAGAATGACAAATTCAATTACAGCAGTCTACCTAAAAGGCACATTAAATATAGAGGTTGATTACCGGTATTTAACCAGATACAAGATCTAGCAGGGGAAACAGTCCCCGATACAGGAAATAGTCAACAGTCTATATGACAACTTAGGGCCATTTTAAACTGAAATTTACTACAGTCATGAATAAGTCAAACTAAAAAGGAACTTTTCTCATGATGGAAGCAAAGATTCAGAAGAACACAATGCACTGAGTTGCCATGACCTCAGGGAATCTTGTATGCTTTCCATCCGATACTAATAATACAAAGAATATTGGCAAAATTTGTAAGGAAAGGACCTTTTCATCCTGGAGAGAAGTGACCAGTGGGATCCCACAGGGCTCTGCCCTGGGCCCAGTGTTATTCAACATCTTTATCAATGACTTGTGTGACAGAATTGGGGGCATACTTATCAAATTTGCAGATGACACCAAATTAGGAGGAGTAACTAATACACCAGAGAATAGGATCAAAATTCAAAATGACTTGAATAGACTAGAAAGCTGGGCCAAAGCTAACAAAATGAAATTCAACACGGAGAAATGTAAGGTACTGCATGTAGGGCGGAAAAATGAAATGCACAGATATAGGATGGGGGACACCTGGCTGAATGAGATTACATGTGAAAGGGATCTGGGAGTCCAAGTAGACCACAGGTTGGACGTGAATTAACAGTGATATGTGGCAGCTAAAAAGGCCAATGCGATTTTAGGCTGCATCAATAAAAGTATAGAGTCTAGATCAAGGAAAGTAATAGTGCCACTCTATTCTGTTTTAGTCAGGCCCCACCTGGAATATTGTGTCCAGTTCTAGGCACCACAATTCAAAAAGGACGTTGAAAAACTGGAGTGTGTCCAAAGGAGGACGACTAAAATGGTGAAGGGTCTGGAAACCATGTCCTATGAGGAATGCCTTAGGAAGCTGGGTATGTTTAGCCTGGAGAAGAGAAGATTAAGAAGTGATACAGTACGATAGCCCTGTTGAAATATTTGGTGGGATGTCATATTGAGGAGGGAGCAAGCTTGTTTTCTGCTGCCCCAGAGAATAGGACCTGGAACAATGGATGCAAACTGCAGGAAAAAGATTCCACCTCAACTTTAGGAGGAACTTCCTGATAGTAAGGGCTGTTCGACAGTGCAACACACTCCCTCAGGGAGTGGTGGAGTCTCTTTCCTTGGAGGTCTTTAAACAGAGGCTGGATTGCCATCTGTTGAGTATGCTTTGATTGAGAGTTCCTGCATGGCAGGGGGTTGGACTGGATGGCCCTTGTGGTCTCTTCCAACTCTATGATTCTATGACCACAGCGGTGCTAGCAGCACCTTACTGGCCAAAATGTCCATGGCTTTTGTTGTTGGTCAGAATGTCAAAAGAGAGAGAGAGAGAGAGAGAGAGAGAAAGTTTTTTGTGGGTTTTTGGGGCTATGTGGCCCTGTTCTAGAAGAGTTTCTTCCTGACGTTTCACCAGCATTTGTGGCTGGCATCTTCAGAGAATGCTTGCCTGGAAAGGACTTGGGTATATATATATTGTGTGATCTGGAAAGGCAGGAGACATTTGCATGTGTTTTGTTCTGTTGCTAATGGCAGGCCTCAGGGTGGGAGGGTCTGCAAAAGAGGATTAGCGTCCGCTTGATAGTACTCATTGTCTGCTGGGAGATTTCTCATTTGCATTTGTTGAGAAGAAAAAGGATTACTGGCATCTTCCAAGTTGACCAGATCTTTCACAACAGGACTCTATTATTCATCAAAATCCCAAATGGTTGGGTCTGACTGTTTGGACAATGAAAGGAAAATTTAGAACAGTGGTTATACAGTGGTGCCTCGGGTTACGAAAATAATTCGTTCCGCGGCCGCTTTCGTAACCCGAAAAGCCTTCGTAAGCCGAAAACCCATAGGCGCTAATGGGGAAAAAAGCCGCGGCTCTGCCGCGGCTCCATTTAAAATAGCACCGGAGTTTTTTCGTAACCCGAAAAAACTTTTGTAACCCGAAACAATAAATCCCTATGGGATTTTTTCGTTTCCTGAAAAATTCGTAACCTGGGTATTTCGTATCCCGAGGTACCACTGTATAGGTTCGGTGATGGAGACTATATTGTTATCTAAGGCCCAGTACAGATGGGCCTTTAAAGCACCCTTGTCACGTGTGAGGGTTGCCTGGTGGGCAGAGCGCCCACATGCCGTGCAACCCTTGCACGTGATGAGGGCGTAACAGTGGCAGTGCCTGGTTTAAATGGGAGCCGCCATTGTTATGTAAGTGCCATGCGGCGTCTGCACGCGCCGCACAGCACTTACGTAACAAGTGCGCCACTGGCACAATCATTACACCGCTGCTGCGGCAAAAAAGAATCCGCTTTTTGCGGGCTTTTTCTGCTGACAGGAAGCTGCGCTTGTCATGCCTCCAGAGCATCTTTGATGCTCTTGAGACATATATTTAGTTGACATTATATTAGGTTTTCTATGTATTAGTTTAGAAGGGAAAATACAGATCTATAGCTTTAAGAAAGACAAGGATTGTGGGAAATCCCAGGGTCTTATGCTGTCTCCCTCTAGCTAAGTTTCAGTGTGTAGTAAGATTTCAGCCAAGTCAGACCTGGAGAGTGTATTTTCCTTTGACAAAAAGATAAGTCCACAAAAGAAGATAGTCTTCAGAAGAAGAAAGATAAAATCCACCAAAGAGAGAACAAGGTATTTAGGAAGGACTATTGAGAAAAAGAAGAACAATTTTGTGTTTTTTGTGTTATAACCAGTAAAGCTTTTGAAAACTTAAGAAATTTGTGGACAAGTCTTTTGTTCTGGCTGTGTTCCTGAGAGCCAGAGGCCTTACTACACCCAAAGTCCATAGTATTGCTCTTGGGACAAAACAGCGCTGTTTATACGCTGTGTTTTCCCCCAGCAGAAAACTAGGCGTCAGCAGACCACCCTTTTTGGGCGGTTTCTACCGGGCCAAAAAACCCCATCAACTTAAAGAATATATAGTATGACATGGAAAGTGTTTTCCAATTGCTGTGAATCACACAAGTAGACATAAATAGAGAGCCAGCATGGCGTAGTGGTTTGAGCATTGGACTATGACTCTGGAGACCAAGATTCAATTCCCGCTTGGCCATGAAAGCCACTGGTGACCTTGGGCAAGTCACATGCTCTCAGCTTCCAGGGAAGGCAATGGCAAACCTACTCTAAACAACTCTTGGCAAGAAAACCCATGTTAGGTTCACCTTAGGGTTGCCATGAGCTGGAAATTTGAAGGCACACAGCGTACGCGTGCACACACAAACAGACAGACATAAATGCAATACAAATAAAAGGACATATTACCCTTTTTACAAGGGTGAGTTGATAAAGGTTTGTGGCCAAATACCTTAAAACAGCAGGTTGCTGTATTGGGCACAATAATTAAGTGTGAAGGTGAAGCATCATTTCATCCTCACAGTAAAAGATTTTTAAGAGGAGTGACTTTAAAAGTTCCGCCAACTATACAGAGGCTTCCAACATGAAACTGAAATCTAGTGTTGAACAGATTGACAGTTCCAACATTTGAGCCAATTAAGAAAACCTTGGTAAGACTATTGACTTTCAAAGTAGTCTTTTGATGGCTATATTATTATTATTAACCTTTATTTATGAAGCGCTGTAAATTTACACAGCGCTGTACATGCAATCTTTTTAGTTAGACGGTTCCCTGCCCTCAGGCTTACAATCTAAAAAGACATGACACAGAAGGAGAAGGGAGTGGTGACGGGAAAGGGTAAGAGGTCCAGCAGTTCCTCTCAACCTCCGAGGCCTGGACCAAGGCAGATGGACTGAAGGGAGGGCTTGGCTTCAAAATGGAAGGTTAATCATTATCCAGGGAAAATACATACTCACAAGTAGGATAATACATATACAGTACATAGCAATACAGGAAATGGATCGATAAACAGCCAACAACAGAACATCAGATAGTAAGCGACAATTATGCGATGCCTGGGAAGGCTTCTCTGAATAGGATGGTTTTCAACTCCGTTTTGAAGCTGGTTAAAGAAGTGATGGCTCTTGCTTGTGGAGGAAGAAGGTTCCAGGAGTGAGGGGCAGCAAGTGAAAAGGGGCGAATCCGGGATGGGGCAGAGGAAATCCTGGGCTGAGACAGCAGACCTTGACTACCAGAACGGA